>NC_137048.1:32283406-32303406 GCF_032717465.1 Coenobita brevimanus
TACTTTATATAACTCTATTCTTGTTGCCTCTACTCGACTTTACTCAGAAAACCCCCATCGTGGTCAGCGATTAAAAAACAATCTAAAATAATCCCCTGAAAACTACACATCAATTACTAAGATCAAAAAATCGTCTGGATAAAAAAAAAAAAAAAAAAATAGAACCCAAAACGGAGATCATCAAAATTTAAAAGGCTTAATTTTATATCCATTTTTGTGGGAATGAATATCGGAATTTTTTCTAGGGGGGGGGATAGCAATTTTTTTTTTTTTTTTTTTTTTTACCACTATCATCACTATCTACCAGTATCACCCACTACCATCAAGAGACAAATCAACGTCCATCACTACCATCAGGCCACAACCACTTCCACCACAACTACTTCCACAATCACCACCACCACCAAGAACACCATCACCAACACAACCACTCCAACCACCACTATCACCACAACTACAACCATCACAACCATCACCACTACCACCACAACAAGACAGACAGACAAACAAACATTTCCCACATTCCCATGAGTAAAGAGATTGGCAATTATAGAAAACGAGCTCTCAACAATACATTAAAAGGGGTCACTCAAATATATGGAAGTACTGCCCATCATTTCATTCCTCCCTCGCATTTATTTTAGTCCCACTGCCAATTTGCTCAGCTGTTTGTATTTCTGTGTTTGTATTTCTCTTATTTCTTGTGTTTTTTTGTATTTTATTTTTCTGTAATTTGTGTGTTTCACGATGGGTCTTGCTTACAGGGACTTTGTGTGTGTGTGTGTGTGTGTGTGTGTGTGTGTGTGTGTGTGTGTGTGTGTGTGTGTGTGTGTGTGTGTGTGTGTGTGTGTGTGTGTGTGTGTGTGTGTGTGTGTGTGTGTGTGTGTGTGTGTGTGTGTGTGTGTGTGTGTGTGTGTAAGTGCCCGGAGAAGGAGACCAAGGATGTAATGAAAGGATGGAGTAGGGGCACACAGGCCAGAGGTGTGAGTTGGGGAGAGGGCAGCATGATGGTGGTGGACAGAATGACATGGAGGCGACTTGTTGGTGGCCACCCCTTTCGGAATTAAGGCGTCTGGTTATAAAGAGAAATAATTCGTCTCTCTCTCTCTCTCCCTCCCTCTCTCTCTCTCGGCTGACCAACCTCGATAACACAATGGCAATTACTAACATAAACATATGAGAGAGAGAGAGAGAGAGAGAGAGAGAGAAAGAGAGAGAGAGAGAATGAAGTTAGGAGAAAGGATGGGGAGGAGACATGAAGGACGAGACAAAGTTAGAGAAAAAATAAAAAGTTTTCTATACGGCAGCAAGTGAGACAGAGTGGGAAAGAGAGGGGCGGAGAGAAAGAGAGAGAGAAGAGGGTGAGGGGAGCAAACAAGAGAGAAAAATGAGAGAGGGGGAAAAGACAAATGGAAAAGAGGGATGGGAGAAGGGTAGAGAGAAGAAGTACTGCACACACACACACACACACACACACACACACACACACACACACACACACACACACACACACACTTAAGGGAAACTAACTGGAGAGAGACAAATGGGAGAATGGGGATGAGTACCATTATATACACACAGGAAAAACAAAGGAAGAGACAAAAATATAAACAAAAATTCATAAAGCAATGCCAAATGATCTAAGAACCACTGAACCCAACACCTGACTCTGCTCTGTGACCCTGACCTTTGCCCTGTGACCTTGACCTTTGACCTGTGATCTTACCCTTTGCCCTGTGACCCTGACCTTTGCCCTGTGACCTTGATCTTTGCCCTGTGACCCTGACCTTTGCCCTGTGACCCTGACCTTTCCCCTGCGACCTTGACCTTCGCTGACTGCTCCTAATAATCAAATCCCTTCTTCCTTCCTTTACCCTGAACCTTCCCACAAAGTTTGGCCTCAATCAAAACGAAACAAATTAAGCTGACCTTCCCATTGGATCTTGACCTCTGACCTTTGCCTGTGACCTTGACAATGACTGCTTTCAAAATCTATATCCTTTATTCTCTCTTTGCCCTAAACCATTCCACAAAATTGTGAAAACCGAAAAAAAAAAAAAGCTTTGCCATGTGACCTTGACCTCTGACCCATCGTACTCAAAAACTACAGCTGAAGCTCTGGGCTGACCCTCAACCTTTCCATCAAGCTTAGTTCAAATCCGATCAAAGGTGTTTAAGTTTGTTCATACAGACACACGGGAAGAAATCTAACCTTGCCCTGTGGTCTTACCTTCGACTACCTGTTCTCAAGAATGACTCACTTCGATCTTAACCTACACCTGAACCATCCCACCACGTTTCGTCTGAATTGGATAAAAACTGTTTAATTTTAATAGGTCAAATCCTAACCTTATCATACGACACTGGCCTTTGACGACCTGATCTCAAAAAAAAAAAGGAGGAACGAGGAATACTATAAGGATATATGTACTGTATGTGCAAAATATATAACATGTATATACGGAAAGAAACTGACAAAATGCAAAACAGAATGTAAGTCACAGAATTAAAGGGCGACAGAAAAGGAGAACAAACACTTACTTGAACTGCTGCAGGAGAGAGAGAGAGAGAGAGAGAGAGAGAGAGAGAGAGAGAGACTATGGATGAGAAAGGAGGGGATGGAGAGGGAGGGGGAAAAAGTGCTACAGGAACTGCGAGTGTGAAAGAGTGGGGAAAGTGTGCGGGAGAGGAAGAGCGAGAGGGAGGGGAGTAAACAATAGAGAGAAAAATGAGCGAGGGGGAGAGACAAAAGGAGGGAAGGAGGGAGGGAAGCAGAGTGGAAGACGCCCAAAACGCAAGTGGAGAGAGAGGATGCAAATATTTCGAGAATTGAATAGTATACCCGGAGTGTGTAGAAAACGGGAAATGCAAAGGTAAATAATGAGAGAGAGAGAGAGAGAGAGAGAGGAAATGAAGTAATTAAGGAAGCGGAGATGTAACGACGGGATGAAATAACACACACACACACACACACACACACACACACACACACATATTCATCCCCTGCCCTATCCCATCCACACCGACAAACACAATTTCCCCCAACACTGCCCTCCAAAAAAAATGTGAAAAAACTGCTATCCAACCATACATCCCATTCTGGCATAACTGGACCCACGAGACTAGATTATGTGCACGGGGAATTTTGCGGGGATGAACGGACGCACGCACGCACACGCGCACACACACAAAAACACACACATAGCAAAAAACAAACCTTAATCCATTCGCCTACAGTTCTGCGTCATTGCATCCCAAGGGTGCCCATTCTACTGTACTGTTAATGTACCGTAAAAAAAAAAAAAAAAAAGTCTGGAAATTTATCACTGACCTATTGTGTGTGTATGAAACTGCACAACCAAAAGCGACCCGGTTCCTCATATAAGGCAGCCAGTTTTTGTTATATGTGGAGGTGGAGCGGTGGGTCCTAAAAAGGTGGAGAAAACTAGAATCCCGAAAATTAACACACCTGTCCATCTTGGTATTATAGTATACGTATAAAGTGTACATCCAAAGGCGACACGATTACGGAGATACAGTGTCGGTACAGAGGAAGGGGTGGGTCCACTGGGTAGGGGAGAGGGTAAGGCTAGCTGTTTGAAAATGAATTGGTGTCAACTTCATCATGCGCTTATTGTGTGTGGCAGGTTGCATAAACAAAGACGGGTTTGTTGGTGAGATGTGAATTTCTTAAGCTCTGATATATGAGGGAGGAAGGATGCGAAGAGAGAGAAGGAGGTGAAAATTTTGCGGGAGGGAGGATTTGGGGCCATTTTGAGTGTGTGTGGGAATATTAGGGGGAGGGGAGGGGGGCAATGACAGGGGGAATGGGAGGGAGCGATGACAGAGGTAGGGGTAGACGAGGGGGATTGACAGGGAGAAAAGGATTCTAAGGGACAGGAATATGCTAGGATGGACAGGGAGGGGGACATGGGGGATGCTAGGGGGTGGAATGAAAAAGGGGGATGCTGGGAGGGAACATGGAAGGAAAGGGGGGATGTATGAAGGGATGAGGGAGGGGAGATGTCTCGCTGAGGGGGAAGGGAGATGCTACAGATGCTACAGGGAGTTGGGAGGAGGCTAGATAATGCTATCCATCTATATGTCTATATCTATCTACCCATCTATCTGAACATATGCTGCATTTCATTGTCACCACATTATTACTCTTCAACACACACAATTCTCTCTCTCTCTCTCTCTCTCTCTCTCTCTCTCTCTCTCTCTCTCTCTCTCTCTATGTAAACAAGGCCATCACTCCGCACGTAATGCCTCGTCTCTGTTTAGGCCCAACCATCAAACTCAAATTGGGTATAGAGTTGGGAGGCTACAGGATTTTGATGGCGTATTTAACCTCATCTATACCAAGACGTCATCTCTCTCTCTCTCTCTCTCTCTCTCTCTCTCTCTCTCTCTCTCTCTCTCTGTACGTACCCTAGCCTCCTCTAACATAATTCCATCCATCAACATTAATTACAAGGAAAAGCGAAGGCCATAATATTTTGAAAGGCTTCATGGAAAAAAAAAAAAAAAAAAAAAACGAAAAATAATAGTAAAATATTAATTCCAGTAACTATTTCTTTCACATATAATAAAAAAGAAAAAAATCCCAATCTTGCTTTAGGAATATGTATGGAATTATTCACAATTTTATCAACGGAAACTAAAAAGGCAAAAATTTTGGTATGAACCGAGAAAAAAGTAAAAAAAAAATGACGTCTCGATAGAGGGAAGAGAGAGAGAGAGAGAGAGAGAGGGGGGGGGTAAAAATTTGCGTGTGTCTGCATCAAAAGGCGGTGCTTGCGAGTGGCATAACGCAATCCTGGCGCACTCAACTTGGTTACGCTAATGCTTTTACCTGGGAGGGCCTCTGCAGCCACACACGCAGCAAACGCACGCACTCACGCACAAGCAAAATTACGCAGATTTATAGCTACTCTCTCTCTCTCTCTCTCACACACACACACACACACACACACACACACACACACACACACACACACACACACACACACAAACAGGCCATCGACGCCATCCCATCCAAACAAAATTACACCCGTATCACTTATCCCAATTTCATCTGTATCATAATGAAACATACGGCGTGCCTAGGTGGGGCTCGATCTCATGCCTCCACCAACACAGGACACACGACTCTGCCTGGCTGATAACAGATGGTCTTTGTTGGTCTCTGTTATCATATTATCTCTTGATCACTCCACCATTTTCATTTTTTACCGTCTCTGCCCCGGAGAGGCTCGAGGACGGGTATTGTTGTCACTCGGTTTGTCTCTGTCTGTCTGTCTTTACAACTTTACGCGAAAACTACAGTTGAGATAATGACTAAAATTACAGGGATGATGGGCTTCGACCTTCTGATCACCTGATTAAATTTTGGGCCAAACTGGGTCAAGGCCCAAGCTGTAGGCTCAAAAAAAAAAAAAAAAATCGTTTTTTCGCCGTAACTCCTTTCAAAATCCCCATATCGACATGAAGCGAAAACCTACAGGTGCATCTCTCAAATCTGCATCCTATAACATTCCTCATTATATCAGGGGGGTCACCCTCCAGTTGGCCGTTGGGGGGTCAATATCAGGTGAGTAGGGCCTAAAATTTCAAATGGGCATAAAATCGTCCTTTTCACCTGATTTACGGCAAATTTGATACGTAACACCTCTGACTAGATATCCTGTTGTGTTTATCCGTCAGCACTAAAATGACTGCCGGGGACTGGCATCGTTTTTTTTTTTTTTTTCATGGTTCAGATTCGAACTGAGAGCACATGAAAACAGTTAAAGGAGAGAGAGAGAGAGAGAGAGAGAGAGAGAGAGAGAATTTGTAACTGACCTACAGTAAAACTTCCGAAAATAGAAAATTCAAAATTTCACACACACACACACACACACACACATACAAAGAGGTCTCAAAGCGCAATACCCGAGCCCTACAACTGATCTCCGGGCCGAACAACTGAATTTGCCTTATGACTCTGACCTCTGACAAACTGTACGAAAAATCAAAGTACCTTATTTTACCTAAACCTTATATGCGAAAAAAATAAAAATAAAATAAAAATGACTGACGGTAACAAGGATAAAGTTAAGATCATCATCCTAGCTACAGAAAGCATTAAAAAACGAAGATATCTCGAAAAAGAGAAATAAAAATACTGATACAAAATGAGATACGTGGACAAGGGTGGAAGAAGAGCGGTAAATTGTTTCTTAAAAAAAAAAAAAAGACAAAAAAAGTAAAAGGTAAAGCAAAAGTAAAGGGATGTTAAGGGAAAACCATCCAAAGCTTTTCGTGTTTCTCAAAAAATAAATAAATAAAATAAAAGTAAACTAATGTCAAGGAGTTTGGAGGGAAAAAAAAAAATCCAAATCCGTACGAAAGAAAATAAAAGCGATACTAAAAATAAGTACACAGATCTACATAAGCTGAACTGACACTAGCAAAACTAAGAACAACATCGCTTACCCCAAAAAAAAAGTCAAAAATACGCTTCCAAGAGCATATAGAAATAATCCTAAAACTGAGAGCACCTGGGTAAAAAGTAAGAGTCATAAGAAGGGCGTGAGTGGGGGCAGGAGTTGTAATGGTGACCGTAACGAGGCAATCAGGTGGTTGGGTACTGGCTCCGGGGAGGGGGGGAGGGTTGAGAGGGGAGGGGAGAAGGGAGGGGGAGTCGAGGGGGGAAGGGGAGGAGGGAGGGGGCGTCAAGAGGGGAGGGTCTTCCTAATTGCCCCCAAGTTTCATTGAAAATCCCGGTCTAGTGGTTCATAAAATTAGTGGTGGTGGGGGTAGGGGTCAAGACTGTGGCTGGTGGTGGTTGGACAGGCGGTTGTTGCAGGTGTAGTGGTTAAGACTGCGGTGGTGATGGTGATGGTAGTGGCTATAGTTGGAGGTGGTAGTGGTGGTGGTGGTGGTTCGAGGTGATGGTTGTGATATATGTGGTTCTCAGGGAAGACGAGGAATCGTAACCCCACACACACACACACACACACACACACACACACACACACACACACACACACACACACACACACACACACACACACACGACCTGAGGAAAGTGACCAAATGAGTAAGGCAATAAACACTAGAGTCGGTCCGGCACACCTAACCCCTGAGAAGCTGATATTTAATGGCAAGTAATGTAATCGTTCCTAAGCTGCTCACGAGGAAAAGGAAACCAAGGATAGAGAGATGATGAAGGAGGGATTACAGTAGACATTGCCTTCATTCAACCCTCAATTACTAAATAAAACCTCCCCTAAGGTGTAAAAAATCGTCTGACTAACAAAAATAATACAAACATGGCTTCATTGTAGTAAAGGTGAAAAAAAAAAAGGGGGAAAAAAGAAAATAAAAAAAGTTACATATACTAGTGCCTTCCTCAATTGGATTTTGTACTTATAATATTGTTTCTATATAACAAAAACTTAAATTTCACTCCTGACTAGATTTAGGTCCTATAAAATACTTCTCGACAATGTAATTATATCCTCCGATTTTTCCTCGCCATTTGAGTGAATCTCTCTCTCTCTCTCTCTCTCTCTCTCTCTCTCTCTCTCTCTCTCTCTCTCTCTCTCTCTCTCTCACACACACACACACACACACACACATTATTTTCCAAACATTTTTATCCTAAGAGATTTCGTTAATCTCTCTCTCTCTCTCTCTCTCTCTCTCTCTCTCTCTCTCTCTCTCTCTCTCCATGATCATTCCTACCACGACCTCACATAAACAGCTAACGACCCCCCGGAATCACTCTACCGCATAAACTACCCTCAACGACCAGACAGAGGGGTCGTAACAAGCCCTCAACACCCTCATTCTCTCTCTCTCTCTCTCTCTCTCTCTCTCTCTCTCTTTCAAGCCAGGTCATAAGCCTCATAAGGGTCGATGTAATAACCTTTCTTCTGTTACAATTACAGTCGATGAGAGAGAGAGAGAGAGAGAGAGAGAGAGAGAGAGAGAGAGAGAGAGAGAGAGAGAGAGAGAGAGAGCAGGAGGGGTACGATGATATCCTACTGCAAATTTTTAACCCCCTCCCTCCACAATATGAAATGCAATCGAAAGCACTTTTTCTGAGTTCAGCAAACTAACAGAGCGTTTTTAAAAATCCCTTTACAATTTATGAAAATATAAAAAATTCTCAACTAATACCAAGCGCTGACTGGCTAATGTAGTGGTGACGTCAACAGTATATGTGACGTCATTACTTGCTAAGGAGTGACGTCCGTAAGCTGCGAATAAATAAAAAACGTTTTTTTAATAGGTTTTTCATATATTCAGTGGTTTTTCATATATTGTGGTAAAATGGTGATTCTCCAGAACCACTCTTCTCGTCCCGTCACGCTTCCTAATCTCACCTCATTCCACACTTTGTAACTACGCAAACGTGAAAACTACGCAATACATTTGTGAAGTGCGCCAGCTAAACAAATTTGGAACGCCACAAATACTGCTTAAACACCACCATAAGTATTAACATCAACATCATTACATCAACAAGCAATTTAGCAACGCAATATACCATTAGCTAACAATATTTCAGTCCTAAACCACCACACCACAGCAGCATCTTTCGTAATACCATACACCATAACAGTATCTGCATCATAATACCACCATTCAACACACCAGAAACACCAGGAGAATTCCATTACGCCACTACATCATCACACCACATCACACCAAAAACACCATACCCTCTCACAATTCCCCTACCCAATGCATACAACAAATTACCTTTTCAAAATACTACACCACTACACACCATCACACCATTTCATTATTCCATCCCACCATATATCGATCATAATACCACCATTCCACATACCGCAAATACCACAAATACCAGAGGAGCACTATTATACATCATACCCCACGCCACATCATCAAACCATCTAAAATACTGACACCATCCCATCAATATACCAAAAAACACCAAGAGAACACCAACATACCATAACACCACACACCACCACTAGAACAGAGCTATATCATTAACACAACACCAGCATATCACTACACAACACCAATATACCACTACACAACACCAATATACCACTACACAACACCAATATACCACTACACAACACTAATATACCACCACACCATAACACATCACACCACACCATATCATCATCACATCACACCACACCACATCATCATCACATCACACCACACCACATCATCATCACACCACACAACCAACCCTGATACCAGTACACAACACCAAATACCAAAACACAACACCACAATTCCACACCACACCACCATCACACCACACCACACCATCACACCACACGACCCACCCTGACTATATCACACATTTAATCGTATTTTTTTGGCCTAACAAAATACAGGAGGGAATGCAGGACTGAATCAGTTTGTGTGAGAGTGCGAGAGTGAAAAACAGAATGAACAGCGGAGTAAATACGAGTGAATCAATGTGAAAAAATTAATGGTAGGGTGAATAGAGTGAATTAGTGTGAAAAATTAAACACCATTCTATCTTCAACAACATCTCGGTCTCGTCCTCTCACTCCCACTCCCACTCTCCTACTCCCACTCCCAGTCCATCTCCTACTCCCTCTCCCACTCCCATTCCCTCTCTCTCTCCCACTCTCACCCTCTCTCTCCTTCCCACTCCCACTCCTACTCCCACTCCCACTCACATACAACATTTAATCTAAGTACTCCCTAAAATTCTCTCCCTAAAACACTCTCCCTAATTTTTTCCATAAGTTCCTCACTGCACCAGACACACTCCTACCCCACTCTCCAGACTTTACAAACTCTCTCTCTCTCTCTCTCTCTCTCTCTCTCTACCTGTGACCGTCTGCTTCTCAAACACTACTTTCATCTATTTCTAATCTACCTGTATTACCACAAATATACCTACCTACCATCTATCTATCAGTCTATCTATCAACTTACAGTATCGATTCATGTCTCTACACTCTCTCTCCTCTCTCTCTCTCTCTCTCTCCTCTCTCTCTCTCTCTCTCTCTCAGGAATCCCCGAATACCTATGAGGAAATAAATGGATGAAACAAGGATTCAAGAGATGTCTCGCTGGATTTAAAATGCGACTTTTTCGAAACAAACTTTGGAGGGGAAGAGAAGAGAGGAGGAGGAGGAGGAGGAGGAGGAGGAGGAGGAGGAGGAGGAGGAGGAGGAGGAGGAAACATTTCAGGAAAGAATAAAAAGATGAAGAGGAAGAGGACGACGACACTCGAGAACGAAGAGAGCGGAAGACAGAGGGACAGCAGGAGGTAAAAAGTGAGAGAGAGAGAGAGAGAGAGAGAGAGAGAGTGTGTGTGTGTGTGTGTGTGTGTGTGTGTGTGTGTGTGTGTGTGTGTGTGTGTGTGTGTGTGTGTGTGTGTGTGCGCGCGTCTTTTGTATTTGTATTATGTCTGAGTACACAGGATGGAATGGGTGTGACGTTATGGCGTGTATTTATGTATGTATGTACGAATAATTAACCCTGTCATGGTCGCTACAACTCTAGTAATCTATTCCACCTGACACCAAACCTGCTAAAAATAAGTCACAGGAGCCAAGACTGAGTCACGGGAGCCTCAACGCTCACAAAGGCACCTTTCACCCTCTCAAACCCCTCAAAATCTAGCACCTCTCTCTCTCTCTCTCTCTCTCTCTCTCTCTCTCTCTCCCCCTGTGCCTGGATCAGTGGACTATGATTCTCTCATATTTTTGCCGCAGTTAATAATTTAGTGATGCCTACAACTCCTTTCCGACCAGCGAGACTAGTTCACACGGTAGTTATCATTATTACTATCTACAAAATCATCATCATCAGATCGAGGACGGCGATATGAAATTTTCCGTACGGCCTAATGAAGAGACAGACACAGATCCATAGACAGACACAGATAGATATTAACAGACAGATAGATATAGACAAACAGACACACAGATATATATATAATTACAGATATATGCATCAGACGTGACACACATAAAACACAAAAACAAATACCTTAAGGTATCCAAATTCTCCACATATAGAAGCAAAAAAAAAAAAAAAAGACAAAATTCTCCACATATAGAAGCAAAAAAAAAAAAAAAAGACAAAATTCTCCACATATAGAAGCAAAAAAAGAAAAAGACAAAGGCAGAAAAATTAAAAAGAAAAAAAAAGGGGGGGATGGTGCGGAGGAGGTGACAATGGGAGAAATACAGAAATAAAACTGACAAATAAAACTAAAAAAAAAACTTGACGGGGGAAGTGAAAAAGGCAAAAATATGAGAGCGAGAGAGAGAGAGAGAGAGAGAGAGAGAGAGAGAGAGAGAGAGAAAGAGAGAGAAACGTAGAGTCAGCAGAGGAGAGGCGGGAAGTGGATTGAAGGGAACAAAAATGAGGACATAAATTAAAGAGGGAAGAGAGAGGGGAGGAAGATAATGCAGGGAGGGGGAGATAAGGTAAGATAACACGGAAGAGGGGAGAGAGAGAGAGAGAGAGAGAGGAGTTTATTTACTAGGAGAGGGGAAAACAACAAATGGAGACAGAAAAATAGAGAAAAGAAAAAAAAAATTAACACGGAAAATGTAGGAAGAGAAGAGAGACGGGGACGAGGTGGCAATTTTTAGTATAAAATAAAAATAATAATAATAATAATAATAATAATAATAATAAATAGTAATAATAATAATAATAATAATAATAATAAGGATGGAAGGGGAATCAAGATAACAAGCATGGAAAAAATAAAGTGATAGAGAAGGAAAGTCATAGATGGGCAATATACATAGAGAGAGAGAGACAGACAGACAGACACAGACAGGCAGACAAACACAGACAGACAGACAGACAGACACAGACACAGACACAGAGAGAGAGAGAGAGAGAGAGAGAGAGAGAGAGAGAGAGACAGACAGACAGACAGACAGACAGACAGAGAATAATTTTGACGACGGGTCAAAAATAAATGCTTTGAAAATACGAGTGGAGAGCAAAATACCTTCATACAGACCAGAAAGAAGATACTGATACGATGACAAAAATGTAAAAAAATAACTAAATAATTAAATAAGGGCAGTGATGAGTATCCTTATTTCCAAAGACGACAAAAAAAAAAAAAAAAAACTACAATATACCGCAAAGCGAGATATTTAACCGAGGCTTTTGATACAGATGAAAAACGGAGACAAGAAAAAAGAGTCTTGTTTACATTCTGAGAGACATACAGACAGACAGTAAGATAGATGGACAGACTGACAGATAGACAGACATAAAATGATGACAGGACGATACATTTCTTTAACGCCTAGAGAAAAATATTAGAAGGAAAAATCTCAATACAATTATATAAAAAAAAAATCAGTGATGTAATTATGAACCGTCTGTACCACTTGGAAAAAATAAGACCTAATATTTCAGTAACACCTGTGAGTGAATACAAGTTAACTGACAAAGAAAATGGAAACAAAAATCTGCCAGAAGAAGACAAAATCCATACATTTTTTTTTTTTACACAAAGGCATGCAAAAAAAAAAAAAAAATCCTATGGGAAAAAAATCTTAATCCTCGTCTTATATATCGCAAAATTAAATTACGATTATTTTCGCTACTGTCAATCAAAAACTGTAGGAAAGAGTCGCTAAATTCACGTCTTACATAGTTATCTAGACGTTTTTACTACACCTCCATGCATAAAAACTCTGAGATCACGTTATTCCCTTTGTGAAATGACAACAATTCTTTTCGATACCGTTATGCAAAGGAATTACGAAAAAAAAAAAAATGGGTTCTGAATCCATTTCTTACAGTTTCCAGATGAGCAATAAAAAGCGGTGTTCCTCGACTCTATTGATCATTTGCTCTTAAGAACTCGTAATACACTAATTAAACAGGTAGAACAGAGGTGCCCGTCAATGTCAGGCGTATGCAAGCCGGCCATTACAGTACAGGACTCCAACATGCTGAAAGAAATCGTCTGGTAATAGCAAGAATACACTAACAAAACTAGGTCATCGTGTTGAAGGGGTCAATGGGGGAGACTCCAATCCCTTCCTCCCATGAAATCCAAACATAAATGAGGCAACACGACCCATAAAACAAACACCCACAAACCCGCCATTTACGAGGGCCATTTTTTCGCCGCTTTCTGATATTTCTGAAGGCGCCATCTATTGAAATTTGAACCATAAAGTGTCCTCGCATCCTGCCCCGATACTAGGTTATGATTTGGGGGAGAGGGGAGGGGGGAGATGAGTAGGGGTGGAGCTGTGAAGGGGAGAAGGTGTGGTAGAGAGAGACGTTAAGGAGAGGAATGTGTCAGGGAATGGGAAGGAGGAGTCAGATAGGGGTAAAGAACTGTAGAAATTATTAGATGAAGGGATATAAGGTGGAGAGATGAGGAGGAAACAGGTGTGGAAGGAGAGAGAGGAAGAGAAGTGAGAGGGGGTAACATGAGGGGCGGAGAGAGGTATGGGAGGGAAGAGAATGTAAATGGTATGGAAGACCTGTGAGAGGGGAAGATGGTGAAGGAGAGACTGTGGGGAGAGGCTATGGGAGAGGGGAAGTGCAACGGAGAATGAGGGGGAGGGGAGTAAAGGGGAGAGGTAGAGAGTAGGAGAAAGGAGGTTTGGGTGAGGAAGGGAAGGACGAAGATGTGAGGGGTAAGGGAAGAGGACAGCAGGTAGAGGAGGGAAAGAAGGTGCAATGTGGCAGAGGAGGGAAAGTGGAAATATGTGGGACAGGGAGGGGAGGGAAGGAGGGAAAAGAGGAGGAAGATGGTAAAGAAAAGGTTAGGAGAAGGAACAGAAGGTTAAAGGAGGAAGGGAAAGGGGGAGTAGTAGGAAAAAACGAGAGATAGATAGATAGAGAGAGAGAGAGAGAGAGAGAGAGAGAGAGTCTAGCCCTATGAGGTAAGGCCCTGATCCTTATATACTGCGGCAGCGGTGACTGAGCAAGAGTAACGCTATCCTATCACACACACACACACACACACACACACACACACACACACAACACACACGCACACACACACACAACACACGCACACACACACACACACACACACACACACACACACACACACACACACACACACAATGATCCACAGAATCAACAGGTTTGGTAAAACTAAAGTCCAGTAATCACAGTCCTGAAAACTGAGTCTGAATAAGTCCATAAAACCGCAGGTCAAGTAAAGCAAAAGTCCGGAAAAGCAACCAAATCCGAATAATAGAGGGTCCGATAAAACGAAAGTCTGGATAAACGAGAAAGTCTAGATAATCCCTTCCAAGAAAAGCCAGGATAATTGCCTCCTGAAACAAAACTCGTGGTAAGCTAGTCCGATAAATGCGAAAACCATGGAGGGAAAAAAAAATAATCCGTTAAAAAGAGGGATTCCGGATAAATGAGGGATTCCGGATAAACGAGGCAGAGCGGAAAACCCGACCGCCAGACCGCATTAGCTCAGACCGAAACAATGCAAGTTAAATGGATGGCCGGGGATGTTTCGAAGTGACTTTGTGGTTTGTGGAAGTGCGTTTTTATTACCATTACTATTATTCTTATTTTCATTATTATTTACGTTTTTTTTTTTTTGGGGGGGGGTTGAGAATTCGCTCTGTGGATCTGATTTTATTTTGCGATTTTTTTTTTTTGGGGGGAGGGGGATATTATTTCCTCCCCTAATCATCTCTTCCCTTCGTCCCCTTTTTCTCCCTTCTCTTCTTCTCTCACTCCAGTCCCCATCCCATCTACTCCCTTCTCTTCCCTCCCACCAGAGCTAAATATTTTCTCTCCTTTCTTCCCTCTGGCACCCTACCCCTCCACTCACCTTTCTCTCTTCCCTGTCCTTCTCTACTCCTTTCTTCTCTTTTCCCTTTCCTTCCATTCCACTTCATTCCCTCCTCTTCTCTTTCCTTCCCTTCCCTTTCCTGCTCTTCCTTCTTCTCATTCTGCTTCCCTTCCCCTCCCTTCTTTTCCCTTCCCTTCCCTTTCCTTCCCCTCCGTATCACTCCCAACCCAACTCATCCATTCCCTCCCTTACCCATCCAATCTAATTCCCTTCCATTCTTCCTCCCTTCTCTCCCTACCTCCACCCTCCCCCCCCCAAGTCCAAAGGGACATCTATAAGACTTTCTGACACTTACGGCACCACTCCCATCAGCCGTTTCTTTTTTCTTCGGACACTGCCAGGCCTAGAGGTACGGGGATGAGCGAAGTTTTATGAACCAACCCTAATTGTTTATCACCGTGTTTTGCCGCTCTTGGAGGTTTATGGGAGAGAGAGAGAGAGAGAGAGAGAGAGAGAGAGAGAGAGAAATGGATCTGTGCTTCTTAGTTATTACCATATTTTATGTGTACTGCAAATATATCAAGTGTGTGTGTGTGTGTGTGTGTGTGTGTGTGTGTGTGTGTGTGTGTGTGTGTGTGTGTGTGTGTGTGTGTTAATACCAAATACACGAAAAACTACAATACCCCAACACCTCTCCCCTCTCTTGTCTCCCTCTCTCTCTCCCTACACACCTTCCTGCTCTCCTATCCTTGTCTTTGTCTCACAGAGCAGCATTTTATAACCTTCCCTACAACAAACAGCCACAAAAGGACAAACAGACCCCTTGCTGTTTGCCTTCCCATCCACTTTGTACACACCCTACCTGCCCAAGCGAGGCATTTTTTCCTCTCTCCCCTTTTCCTAATCCTATCCCCACCCCCCACCATCCCCCCCTCCCCACTCTGCCTCATCCAGCTCGTCTCTCTCCCTCCCTCCCTCCTCCTCCCCCCCTTTTTTTTAAGTCCACCCTTATTTATTACATACATACGGGACAATCTCCTCCACTTTCTCTACTTCCCCTAGCTTCCCTCCTCTCCCCCTGCTCCTCTTCATCCCTCCACTCTCTACCAGTCTCGTCCTCTCTCTCCTCCTCCCACTCATCCCTCTTCCCTCCTCGCTCAAAGATGCGGTAAAAAGCAACTTATCCCCGACCGGTATGGCTGGACACGGCGCAACACACACACACACACACACACACACACACACACACACACACACACACACACACACACACACACACACAAGCTAATCCGACGCTTCCTATAAAATTAGCGCCTAAAAACAAATGCTTGTCATACACTCCACGTTTAATTATCCCTTCACAAAAAACGGAAAAGAGAATAAACAGAAATGGCACCAAAATACTGCCAAACATTTTAATTCATCACAATCCAAAGCAGTTTTCGTTTTTAAAATCTCTGAGCGTTTATTTTTTTTTTTTTCCTGTTTTTTTTCCATGGTGCTTCAAAATTTCGAGATCCATTAATAGTCTGGGATTTTGAGTTGAGGGGGAAATATTGAAAAGGATATTCGTTTTCTTTTTCGGCGATGTTAATTTAGGGTATGTTTCAGGGTAGACTTTAGGAAGCTGATGTTCATTATTATTAGTGACACTGATGCTGTAATAGAGAGACAGGGAAGTACTACGAGAGAGAGAGAGAGAGAGAGAGAGAGAGAGAAATAAAGTAGCTCCCGTCAAGCAGGTAACAGCATCACATAAATACTCACTCTACTCCAGCGTGTGACACCTGGCCGACAGTCAGCCAAATTTATCACGTACCTGTCGAGAAAATAAAATATATATTGGTAAAGGACGATTTTAACATCTTCAGAATTTCATTTATGGTACTGGTGGGAATGTGTATATTTTTCCCTCTCCTTGTTAAAACAAACACACACACACACACACACACACACACACACACACACACACACACACACACACACACACACACACACGACAACGAAGATGGTGAGATGTTGCGGGGTGACAAAAGGAGCCAAAGATCATTAACCTTACTTGAATTAAAACTGCCATCACTTCCTCTTAATCCGAGAATATTGTGCTAGTCACGAAGAAGTGTTATGGAAAGGACGCACAGCCGCTGCATTTCTTATTCTGCTCTTCATCTGCATTAATTAACCTGTAAAATGACGCAACTCCAATAAGATTGAAGGACTCTCTCTCTCTCTCTCTCTCTCTCTCTCTCTCTCTCTCTCTCTCTCTCTCTCCAGGAGCCTCCCAGTGTGAACTCAGGGATATGAATTTTGGCAATACGGAGACAAAGTAAAAAGAAAATAATTGACTGATAAGAAATAAATAATGTACACAGAAAGTACAGGTATAGATAGATAGACAGACAGATAGATAGATAGACAGACTGATAGATAGATATAGACAGATAGATGGATGGATGGACAGAGACAGACAGACAGACTGACATACCGGTATTACAAAGTTAATCGACATTAATTATTATGGCATTTTTTAAATTAATAGTCTGTTATTACGATTAAATTTTTACTTGTGCATGATGGGATTGAATATTAATCTCTCTCTCTCTCTCTCTCTCTCTCTCTCTCTCTCTCTCTCTCAGACTTTTTCCCCCTTCGCTATTTGTTTGTTTTTCGTTTCGCCCTCCTATACTCCCTCTGCAAGTGTTTGTCCGTCCGCCCCCCTCTCTTTATTTATTTCCTCTCTCTCTCTCTCTCTCTCTCTCTCTCTCTCTCTCTCTCTCTCTCTCTCTCTCTCTCTCCTAGTTGTTTTGCCCGCACGCCAGTATTTACAAGAACGAATTTACCAAGCAAGGAAAAAATTAAAAAAGAACTTCAACTTCATCTTAAATATTTTCTCTGCTCTCTCTCGCCTGGCAAATTTCTTCCTAAAATTCTTTGAGGCTGAAGACTTGACCTTAAATTATTTTGCCCTTAATTAAAGACAGTGTGTATGGTTTTGTGTTCTAAGTTAAATATTTATTATTATTATTATTACTATTACTATTATTATTATTATTATTATTATTATTATTATTATTATTTATTTATTTATTTTATTTTATTTTTGCAATTAATATTTTTACAACTACTACTACACCTACTGCTACTACAACTACTACTATTTTTTTATCCTTTATTATTATTATTATTATTATTATTATTATTATTATTATTAATCTGTCCTTTAAATACGAAGCCGTCTTTTATATTTTATTCGTACTAACTCAAGACGATTTTATTCAGCTGAGGTAATTTTTCGGACAGTAGGGGTTGGATACAGCCTTCATTAACCCCTTCACCTCCATATCACTCTCTAAAACTGATTAAAAAAAGGAAAAAACTAATGAATAACATCGTCTGGTAACCGCAAAAACTTCCAATCATAAGGCGTCATCGTACTGAACGGGTTAATGGAAATGGGTGTGTGTTTTTCCCATACATAAAAAAAATTGCAGTTTTTTTTCCTTCCATAATTTCCTTTTTTTTTTTTTTAACTACATGGAAAGATTAATTGGTTGCTATTGGGATTTTTTTCTATAATTTTTTTCTCCTTCACTTAAATTTTATCTACGTAAGGACAGACCTCATTTTTAACGCTCTCTCTCTCTCTCTCTCACACACACACACACACACACACACACACACACAAGACAAATAGAAGCCAGAGTATTGCGTCTCCATCTCCTTCAATACGAGGTCGTCTATATTTGCTTCATTCTCTCCTCCTTCAGACGATTTTGCTCGACTTCTAGGAGACGTTAGACGGTAAAAAAAATCTAAATAATAATAATAATAATAATACTCTCCATTGCTCCTTTAATCTTCAAAAAAATTCCACTGCCCCTTAAATCTCTAAATAAAAATCAACATTGACCCTTCAAACTCCAAAAAAAGTTCCATTGCCCCTTAAATCTTAAAAAAAAATCTCCACTGTCCCTTAAATTTCCAAAAAAAAAACTCCACTGCTCCTTAAATCTCAGTCTCCACTGCCCCTTAAATCTAAGAAAATCTCCATCGCCCCTTAAATCTCCAAAAATCTCCACTACTGAAATCTCCAAAAAAAATCTCCACTACCCCTTCAGTACGATTATGTCCTTACAATTATCATTATTCTTTGTACCAACTAAACGATTTTATTCCTTTATTTCTCTTACTCCTTCCATACGTAGTCACTTTAACTTGGTCCAAAATTTTCATCCTTTTTGCAACCTATTTCACGTAGCTATGTGGGAGAAGAGACAATTGCATGGCTCTACATACTGCCTCTATAGCACTTCTTCGTGACTAGCATCATATTCTAATCTCCTGTTACAGCTCATCATTTTCAAGATGGGGGGCGGGGGTAATTTTGGGCCAAGATAAAGTGGACGGAGAAAACCACCAGACGATTTTTTAAACCTCCACTTCAAGACGAGTGGGTTTGGAACACCCTCCATTAACCCCTTCATTACGACTCCCTTTTTTCTTTAATTTATTCTAGATATTTTATTTCAACATCGGGGACGTCTCTCCTTGTGATACGGCTGCATGATGATAATGATGATGATGATGATGATGACAATGATACTGATAACGATAACGATGACGATAATGATGATCACTGAGAGAGAGAGAGAGAGAGAGAGAGAGAGAGAGAGAGAGAGAGAGAGAGAGAGAGGCGACCACTAAAACAGTGATTAAGGAAAGAATTCACTCATACTCTCTAATTAATATCAATATCCACGATGTCAATTCTAGTGAGCAATATACATCAAGATTCGCATTTCGTAATAATATGCATAAAGTATAATAATAATAATAATAACAATAATAAATAATAATAATAATAATAATAATAATAATACACTGAGATCCGTCAATAATATCAGTACGTATGTTTATATTATGAACACTAAATAAACCAAGTATGTTCTAATCATGTGTAAAAAATAATTAATATACATCATATTCTTCATCAGTAACATGTATGAATAATACAAAAATCACACAAAATAACCAATATTCATGGTTTATATAAATCACAGGCTACTAATTAAAATATATGTGAAGGCTGTGAGTAGTACAACTGCTATAAACTATACCTTTTATAACCGTGTGCATTATGGGCATATTAATGACGATTTGAGGGCTACTATCAATTTCATGTGTGTGTAATAATAAATTCTATCTATCACACTCC
>NC_137048.1:32308406-32350906 GCF_032717465.1 Coenobita brevimanus
TTATATGCCCCTTCACTACCAGGACAACTCTATTAATTTCCTTTCTCCTACCTCCAGACGATTTTATTCAGCTGAAGGGGAGATTATTACGCTGTGAAGTGGGTGGATAAACTCAGTACACTTAATGCTTTATGTATCTTGCCACCTCCAGACGATTTTATTCAGCTTAGGGGAGGGTTTTCGTTGTATTTTCGTATATTATAATCTTGCGAACTCCAGACGATTTCATTCAGCTTCGGGGATATTCTCGTGGACAGTTTTAGTACACTGATGTCTTATACTTCGTTCCCGCGACCGCCAGACGATTTTACTCAGCTCAGGGGAGACGGCGTTGTGATGGGATTGTATATTATTGTTCTTCGGTCTCTAAAGGATGTGGTAAATTAAATAACAGTTTCTAAGCTTTATTCGTCTCTTATTTTCTAACAAGAGCCTCTAACAAATGGCTGACACTCCCCCCCCCCTCTCTCTCTCTCTAACCAAATGGCTGACACATTTTCCTCTCTCTCTCTCTCTCTCTCTCTCTCTCTCTCTCTCTCTCTCTCTCTCTCAATCGGATGACGTATTTATTCTGTGCTTGCCGCATTCAGACGATTTTACGGAGCCAAGGGAGATGATGAAGGTGGAAACTGAATTTTAAAAAATCGTCCAGCTATCAAGAATAAAAAAATACCATTGTGTCCTCGAGCTGAAGGGGTTAATTACATGGCACACAGAATTACCAAATGGTATATGGGAAGTGAACCTAAAAAAAAAATGAAAAAAAAAAAAAAAAAAGTACATATATGTGCTGGTGGTTAGGTATGCATGATGAAGCCAGGATTCCGGGAGATCTACTGGTGTGTGAATGAATGTGTGGCCCATTTTTAAAGGAAGGCACTTGATAGTTCTCACAGTTTTGTACTTCAGCTTTTTTTGATTGACGACGACGACGACAAGAAGGAGGAGGAGGAGGAGGACTAATCTTTTCAGTCTGACGTCTACTTTTATTAACTACTATCTATCTATCTACTGTCTACTACCTATCTACTATACAATCCTCCACTGCCCCGTCATCTTCATCTATAATTTTCAGTTGCGTGATCATTCCCTCTTCCCTGAGTGGCATTATGTAAGCATCAAACCCCATCACATTCGGCTGGAGCGCCATAACCTACTACACCACCAGGCGTTCACTATAGCTAAGCGATAACAATGATCCCCCTTCACCCCTTCAATCCGATTACCTCTATTTCACCCCTCTGAGTACGGTTACGTCTTATTATGCTTATTCTCCTACTACCAGACGATTTTACTCAGTTTAGGGGGGCCTCTCGTACTGAAAGGATGAATGAAGGTTATATCTTACCCCTCCAGTTCAAAAAAATAATTAAACAAAGAAATAAAATAAACAAAGACTAAGCTGGATAATACATCAGGGTAAAAGGCTTAGATTTACTGCCTCAAAGCTTATAATTATTCAACCTAGGGACGGCAGGTACTGGTGAAGGGGTTAATGAAGCCTACAGGTGATCCATCCCGTCCCAAAAATCTCCAAAAGGCTGAGTAAATTCGCTCGGAAGTTCCAGCGATATTCTTCAAAACTACGTCAACGCTGTAATTGATTTAGGGTTATCCAGTTTCAACGCGTTCAAAGGGTGTGGCAAAAAAGATTAAAACACACACACACACACACACACACACACACAATCTACCTGCCTATCTACCCATCTATCTATGCCTCTTCCATCAACTTTAAAGTGGTAGAAAATGTGGACCAGATGTAACATTTTCTTTTTCATATTCATTTACCAATCACTTTTTCCACGCACTTCACCTGTTCCGCTACCACACTTTCAATTTTTCACCCTGTTTTATACCACACTCTTCCTTTTTCCCCTCCACGCAATCCACTCACCCTCAACCCTACCCACACTCTCCTCCTCACCATGTTCTTTCATCTCTCCCTCTCACCTCCTCCCCTTCCTCTCGCCCATCTCTAATCCCTTTTTCTTTCATCTGCCCCCCTCCCATAACCTCCCTCTACTCCATCTGTTCCCTCACATCCCTTCATGTATCCCTCTCTCCCTTCTTTTCTTACCTCTCCCTCTCTCTTTTTTCCCCTTCATTCCGTCTTTCCACTTTCCCTAACCACTTTATTTTTATTTCCCGTTTACACATCCATTTTACTATCTACCACTCTCTCTCTCTCTCTCTCTCTCTCTCTCTCTCTCTCATTTTTCCTCACTCTCCCCTCCTTCCCTTCCTCCTGCACCTGCCAGCCTCCTCAAACTCCCCACCTCGTGATCTGATACACCCTTCTCCACACCTGTCTCCATCTCCTACCTTACCCATATTCTCCTCTCTTCCCTCCTCTCCCTTTCCCCTACTCCTCGCCCCCTCCACCTCCCACTCCCACCATAACCTCATCTTCTTCCCCTCCGAACCATCCTCTCGCCCCCTACTAGTCCTCCCCACCTCCCCTCACCCTTCTCCCCTCTCCCTTCCCCCTCGCCTCTTGCCCACACCTGCCTCATCTCAGGTTGAACATAGAGGGGAGTATAAAGGGAAGCAACAGGCCCTTTGCACTCATATCATCCAGTTTATATTATGTACAGCTGTGTGTGTGTGTGTGTGTGTCTGTGTGTGTGTGTGTGTGTGTGTGTGTGTGTGTCAAAGGACAGACAGACAGATGCAGATACACACATACACACACACACACACACACACACAGAAAGATGAATTGATATTGATAGATACATAGATAAATAGACAGATATAGATAGTGATAGATATACTGTAGATACATATTGGGTGATACATACATTCATACATATATATACATGCAAACACAAACACATTCAAACAAACGTGAATTAGCACATACGAAAGTAAACAGACTCAATGACATACAAACGAGCAAAGAAACTAAAAACAAAAGCCACATAAAAAAAAAAAAGCAAAGGCAAAAACAAATGAAAAACAAGAAAAAGGGGAACCTCCAAGAAAGGGCAGGAGGTCCTTTCAAAGCCGATCCGCCGAAGAATATGTGAAGCTTCGACCCGACTGACTTCACTGCTTCGGTTCACACGACGGAGGGGAGGGGAGGGGAGGGGAGGGGAAAGGTGAGGTGAGGGGAAAGGAGGGGAGGGGAGAGAGAGAAAGGGGAATAGGAAGTGGAAGAGGAGAAGGAAGAATAGGAGGAGGAAGGGACGAGTGAATAGTTCAGTGGTTCGGTTTCCCAACACAGAGGGATGTGGGGCGGCGGTGGGAGGAAGAATAAGTATGAGAGAAAGGCACAGAGAGCCAGACACGACACAGAAACAGAGGGGATACACAAAATGATACACAGCGATACAGGATGCTATACAGAAAAATACAGAGGGATCTAACACTATATTTTACGAAGAGACGCAGAAAGGAAGTTAGAGAAAAGGATATAGAGGTGACAGGGAGATAGAATTAGCAGGTATATTACATAAAGGTGGCCAACAGAACTTACATAGAAAGAGAAAAGGACCTGAACGAGGATATAGACGAGACTGGGGAAGAGATAGAGAAAACGACATTCAATGGAGAAAATGGGGGAATAAAGGAAATGGAAGATATGAAAAGGGACAGAGGCGGAAGAAAGAGAAGAAGCGGAGGAATGGAGAGGAAAACTGGTGAAAAGGGAAGACAGATAAAGGAGGAAGACGAGAATGGCCGGAAGAAGAGGAAGTAAGACGAGAAGAGGAAGGAGGAAGAGGAGGAAAAGAAACAAAAAGATGAAAGGAAGCATGCGGGAAGAGGTAATGAACGACGGGGGAGGGGGAGGAGGAGGAGGAGGAGGGAGAGGAGGAGGAGGAAGGGAGAAGAGGAAGAGGAAGGGAGAGGAGGAGGAGGAGGAGGAGGAAGAGGTGATGACTATTAAGATACAAGTGGTCTCTCTCATCATACACACCCAGTAAGCTGTCCCACATCCACTGAATATTCACCACCACCACCACCAGTGTGTGTGTGTGTGTGTGTGTGTGTGTGTGTGTGTGTGTGTGTGTGTGTGTGTGTGTGTGTGTGTGTGTGTGTGTGTGTGTGTGTGTGTGTGTGCAAGCTTACTGGGTGTATGCTTTAACGTATTTTTAGTGTATTTATGAGATTATGCATGCGTATCAAATTTGAATGTATGTATATATGTGTATGCAATATATGTATGTACGTAAGCACGTATTAGTATTCTACAGCCTCACTCTGATCGGAATAATTCTTAAAATATTAGATGTTTCCTGAAATAAAAAAACAGCAAGAATACAATATGAAAAAGTCCATTAATAGTCGCGAAAATTACAAAACTGACCTGGTGCAAGAGGCATTACATAAAATACAAAATAAATAAATAAATAAATAAATAAATAAATAAAATGGAGGTAGGAAGTTTGCCCCGATAAATGACGTCAATTTACATAAAGAGTTTGTCATCACACGCCATCATTATCTCCCGTAACTATATCTTTACCGTAACTATAACTACCGTAACTACACCTACTGTAACTATATTCTTATCTACCGTAACTACATCTTTATCTACCGTAACTATATCTTTATCCACCGATATATCACTTTACGTCTATTAAACATGCACTGCACTATCTGTTTTGCCTGTATATATATTGGTATCTATATCTACTTAGTCTTCTTAGGGTGATATCTGTAACCCTCTATATCTATTCCTATCTTTTTATCTATCAGTCTACCGATATGCCTTTCTATCGATGTCTATTGCTGTCTGTCTACCTGTCTGTCTACATACTATTTACCTGTATCTCTATTTCAACATCATATCTATCTCCAACAATCTATCTACCACTATATATCTATACCTATTTATCTATCTATCCATCTATCTCCTTGACGACCTCTCCCTCCACCTCCCTCAGTGCGTTTGGGAATCAATGGAGGCGTGACTGGAATTGAGAGGATCGGGAATGGGAATGACTGGAATGGAGATGATCGGGAATGCTTGGTAATTAGAAGCGACGAGAGAGAGAGAGAGAGAGAGAGAGAGAGAGAGAGAGAGAGAGAGAGGCTTGATGATATGGTAAAGTACGAAACACAACTAGCGAAAGGTCGGGTTCTCTCTCTCTCTCTCTCTCTCTCTCTCTCTCTCTCTCTCTCTCTCTCTCTCATACACAAGAATAAAGTGTATATAATTCCCATTTATTACTGATAATGTCGGGACTTGAATTATCAGGTAATTTGTATAAGGAGCCATAAATGTCAAAAATGATGTATATGAGAAGGCTGTATGGTGTGTGTGTGTGTGTGTGTGTGTGTGTGTGTGTGTGTGTGTGTGTGTGTGTGTGTGTGTGTGTGTCCGGTATGTTTATGTTGTTAAAAATGTGTATCATCTGTAACGTTAAAATTCCGTCTTTTTTTCTGCATCATCATCATCATCATCATCATCATCATCACCATCATCATCATCATCACCATCCTTTCTACCCTCTTCTTTCGTCATCATCATCATTTTCCTTCATCCTTCTCCTTCTCCCTATCTTCTTTTCCCGTCAATTTCTCTTTTGCACAGAATTTGACTCTCTCTCTCTCTCTCTCTCTCTCTCTCTCTCTCTCTCTCTCCAATAATGAGGTCGCTACATATTCCTCTCTCCTTACCTCATCTTTTTTCCTCTTTTTTCTTTCGTTATTTATTTTCCTCCGTCCTTAATCCATTCATTCATTCATTCATTCATCCTTTACAAGCAATTCCTCTTCCTGGTTTTTCCTACCCTCTCCTCCTCCTCCTCTTCTAGATTTATTCATTCCTTCCTCCTCCTTTCCATCCTTCCTTCCTTGTTCCTTCCATTTTCCTGAACAGCCTGCCTCTCTCCCTGTTTACGGCTTTCCTTCGTTTCCTTATTTCTCTCATTCTTTCTGGTCTACAACTGATTTATCTTATTTTTTCCATGTTTTCCTACATCCCATTCTCCCTTCCACCATCCTCTTCATTCATCCTTCCCTTTTTTTCTTTCCTTTCTTCCTTTTCCTTCCTTTCTATCTTCGTCACCGACATCCTTCCTTCCTTCCTTCCTTTCTTGCTTTCATTCTTCTTCCTCCTCCTCCTCCATCTCCTTCCTCCCCTCCCTCCTTCCTTCCTACCTTCCTTCCTTCCATAATTTGCCCTGCCACAACATGAAAGAGTACAGTTTTACCATGTTAAGGGCGACCAATATCACACGTTTTTAAGCTGGAGGGACACAAGTGGGTGAGGAAGGAAGGAAGGAAAAGAACGAACAAATAAGAAAGAAAAGAAAAAGAAAGAAAGGGAGGGAGGAAGGAAAAGAATGAACAAATAAGAAAAAAATAGAAAGAAAAGAAGAAAGGGAGGAAGGAAGGAAAAGAACGAACGAATGAAGAAAAGAAAATGGAAGGAAGGAAGGAACGAAGGGAAAAGAACGAAAGAATGAAATAGGGAAGAAAAGAAAAAGAGAGGAAGGAAGGATGGAAGGAAGAGAGGGAGGGAGGAAACGTGGGACGAAAATATGGAAGAAAGGAAGGAAGGAGAACATGACATGAAAACTGAGAGACTGATAAATAATACAAACAAATGGCCGACAATCCAAATAAATAAAGACTGACACAACAAACACGTCAACCACACACCTTCACACTTCACTATTTGGGCACTAATACTCACCGTCCATACTGCAAAAAAATAAAACATAGGGATGTTACATTGAGACCTATAGGTGATAGTGTTATCGGGGGTGTTTTTCTTCGGCGTTTTATCGGAGAGCTTTTTAGGGTGTTTTATTGGGGGTTTTCAGGTGAGTTGTCGGTTTTACGAGTATAAGTCTTATATCGGAGGTGCTTTGTAAGTGTTTTATCGAATGTTATTAGGTGTTTTATCGGGTATTTTTCAAGTGTTTTATCGAAGGTGTTTTTCTGGTGTTCTATCAGAGGTGTTTTCAGGTGTTTTATCGGAGGGGCTTTTTCGGTTGTTTTAGCGGAAGTGCTTTTATAGGTATTTTATGGGCGGTTTTCAGATGTTTTATAGGTGATTTAGGTGTTTTAACAGGTGTTTTTAGGCTTTTTATAGGAGGTGCTTTTCTAGGTTTTATCGGAGGTTTTCAGGTGTTTCATCGGTATTTAAGTGTTTTATCGGAGGTATTTTATAGGTGCTTTATCGAAGGTGCTTTTTTGGTGTTTTATCGGAGGTCCGTTTTTAGGTGTTTTATCTGCGTTTTTTTAAGTGTTTTGCCGAAGGGCTTTTTAGGTGTTCTAACGCAGGTTTTAGGTGTTTTAACGGCGGTCTATTTTGAAGTTTTAACTTTTTCGGTGTTTTATCGGAGTTTTTATCGGAGGTGTTTTTTAGGTCTTGGAGGAGGTATTTTTGGTGTTTTATCGGAGGTGTTTTTAAGGTGTTTTATCCGTGTTTTATGTCAGTATGGTAGTTCTTGTGATAAACGTCTTACGAAATTTAGATCCCCGTGTTTCTTTCCTAACAATACTTGGGATCGAACCCATGACTCGAGCACTTGACAAACTGATAAAAAAAAAAATACATGATAAAGTCTTAGTTAAACAGACAGATGTAGATAGTTAAGGAGACAGATATCAACATGGAAAGACAGATGATGAGGGGATGAGGGGATAACAGACAGACACTGCTAGAGACAGACAGATTGATAGATAGATATAGTACAGACAGAGATTAACAGATAGACTCATATATATACAGAGAGAAACAGACTATTAGATATACAGACAGACAGACAGACAGATTAACAGATAGACTCATATATATACAGAGAGAAACAGACTAATAGATATACAGACAGACAGACAGATTAACAGATAGACTCATATATATACAGAGAGAAACAGACTAATAGATACAGACAGACAGATGGACACTGACCGACTGAGACAGGAACAGAAAGGCACCGGCATATAATTAGATGGCTAATGATGGAGACACTGATTGAGACAGACAGATCAACAGACAGACATGTATAAAGAAACAGACAGGTTATACACAGGCATAGACAGACAGTCACGCAGAGACAGGCAGAAAGACAGTCGGAGAAGCAAACACAGTCAGACACACAGACATTACTAAACAAACAGGAGCCTTAAACTTGCAGAGTAAGAAAATGCCACCAATATGAGTGGACCTAAACTTCCAAAATGTGTGTGTGTGTGTGTGTGTGTGTGTGTGTGTGTGTGTGTGTGTGTGAACACATCAAGGGGTACACAGAAGTCAACAGTTCCCTTGATCATCACTCACTCCGCCAACAACACCTGAGAGAGAGAGAGAGAGAGAGAGAGAGAGAGAGAGAGAGAGAGAGAATTATAGCTACAAGATACACAGACCACACAGACCTGAGCCTTATACTCTGCGGTCTTGCACTGTTCGTCTTAAGTCACCATTTTCCTTTATATTTTTGCTTACTAGACGATTTTTTTTCGGGGGTTAGCAGAGGATTTTTAAACTGGAGGGGTTAGATACGGCCTTCATTAATCCCTTCACTAATCCGTTCACGACTGGGAGATTAATCTAAGGTGAAAAAATCTTCAGAAAGGATGCATAAATTTAAAAGGATGTTACTGGGATGCAAGAGGGTTCAGAGGAGGAGGAGGAGGAGGAGGAGGAGGAAAAGAAAAGAGGAGGAAGAAGAGGAGTATGAGGAGGAGGAATACCTACATAGCCACATACGCCCCTCTCTCTCTCTCTCTCTCTCTCTCCGATATGTACCCGAATATCGAGGTATCGCCTGAAGGGAAGGAGGAAATGAGGGAGTAAGGGAGGGAATGGGAGGAGGGAGGGACGATGAGACGGCGGGAGAAAAATATGGGATGATGATGATGATGATGATGATGATGATGATGAGGAGGAGGAGGAGGAGGAGGAGGAGGACGAGGAGGAGGAGAAGGAGGAGGGGACAAAATGAAAATGAAAATACATACGTGAGAGAGAGAGAGAGAGAGAGAGAGAGACAGACAGACAGACAGACAGACAGAGACAGACAGACCAAGTAAAATCGTTTTTTTTTTTTTTTCAGCTACAACCAGACGATTTTTCTCAGCCGTGGTAAATCCCTGGCGGTCAGCGGGTTGAGGACTTCGATTAACCCCTCCACTACGATGCCAGATTTTTATACGACATTCTTCCTACCACCAGACGATTTTATTTTACTGAGGAAGGATATTTAGTGGGGTTAAATAAAGCTTCATTTACCCTTCACCTACAAACAAAAAATCTGAGTAAAATCGTCTGGAGATGGCAGAAGTAAACTAGAATATTATGTATGTGGATTCAAGGGGTTACTATTTTCTCTGCCAGGAGCGCAGTCATTTCGGTCTGGCTTAAAAAAAAAAAAAAAAAAAAAAAAAAAAAGCCGAGGGGAAAAAAACAAAAAAATCACTGACCAGGTAACATGAAAAAGAAAATGAAAAAAAAAATCGCTTACCTCTATTTCTATAACGCGCAAAAGTAATATAATCTGAACAACACAAGACGATTTTCCTCAGCTATGTCTAAGAGAAATTCGCAGTCTGAGTTGGCACATTCAACCCGATGACATCAACAACTATTACATCTCCATTCGATTTTATTAAGCTTTTAAGACTGCCCTTCACAACCTTATTTCAATCCCAAAGCTTAATTCAATCGTCTAAAATAGAGAAAAAACAAATGACTGCGGTTAAAAAAAAAAAAAAAAAAAGTTTCTACTAGTATCCCATATTTTCTACTTCGTTTTCTTTAAGCGGTTTTCTTCGTTTTCTTTTGTGGTGTAGTTTTCTATTCGTTCTTCCTGTTTGTCTTATCTCCGGTTTCGTGTGAATTTACGAATATGGCGATACTGGAAGGATTTGTGAAGCTAACACACAAGACGACAGTAAGGTGTAATAAACAAAACAAGTCGCTTAGGAAAAGGTGTTAGGGTACTTCCTAATCCGATGAGAATACGGGCCATCGCCTTCTTAAACCCTTCCAGTTTCAATGGGGTTCTAAGCTGAGTAAAATCGTCTGGAATTAACTAGAATAACATACGAAAATACAGCACCCTACACAAGTACACATGATATGGTTTAATTACGCTGGAGTGTAATTAAAGATGGTAATGGGGAAAAATAGGAAACGAGAGAGAGAGAGAGAGAGAGAGAGAGAGAGAAACTTCTTAACAAGGTGTTCCGTCTCCGCTGTGCCACACACACACACACACACAAAGAAATATGTGCATTTTTGTGTATATGGTTTGATTAATGAATCTGATATAGATACGAAGGCCTAAGTACAGTAATGCATGAATGTTTAAATATATATTGTATATGCACAATAGTGAGAGAGAGAGAGAGAGAGAGAGAGAGAGAGAGAGAGAGAGAGAGAGAGAGAGAGAGAGAGAGAGAGAGAGAGAGAGAGAGAGAGAGAGAGCATTATATTATACTTCGCATAAAACCCTCCACATCCATTATCGCAAATACCTTTTTTTTTTTTATGTAACCGTGCATTAATACAAAAAATATATATATATAGATAGTAAGAATATTCTGTACATCACGTGTCAATATTATCATTTTTCAAACACAAAATATATTCAGAAGCTAAAATACACTATTATTAAATTATACAAGAATTCGCTCATTGTGTGTATGGTCTGAACCCGGAAGTGTACTGTAGTAGTGCACTGTTGTTGTTGTTGTTGTTATTGTTATTGTGATGGCGGCGATAGTGGAGATGGTAATGGCATTCTTAATGATGATGATGATGATAACGGTACTGATGATGATGATGATTGTGGTGGTGGTGGTGGTGGTGGAGTTAATGATGATGATAACGGTACTGATGATGGTGGTGGTGATAATAATGATAATGATGATGATGACGAATGTTAAGATGTTCATGCTGGATGATGATGATATGAAACATGTGTTCATCTTTACTCTAAAGCTGCCACTCTTTCGCTGAGCTGAAGAAAATGGACAAGGTGAACATGAAAGAATACGGAAGAGTAACTAAGACCATGAGTGGGTAAGGAGGAGTAAGACTGGAAGAGAAAATATCAGTACCAAGATGAAGAAGAGGGAGTATAAGTATGAATGCAAGGGAGTGTGGGTATGAGGGGGTAGGAGAAAGCATAAGAGAAAGTATTAGAAAGTATGAGTATGGGTGAGTATGACGAAGAGGAAGTATGGTTCAGTAGGAAGTATGGTTCAGTAGGAGGTAGTTCATGTTAAAGAGTGATTGGGAGTAAGAGTAAAAAAGAGTATGGGTGAGAGTGAGCAGGGATGAGTAAGAATGGGTATGGGAAGTAGGAAGAAGTATGGGCGAGTATGAGGGAGTAATGATGATTAAGAGGGTGTACAGGCGAGTAAGAGGGAGTATAGGTGTGTAACAGGGAGTATACGTGTGTAAGAGGGAATACAGGTAAGAGGGAGTATAGCTAAGAGGGAGTATAGGTAAGAGGGAGTATAGGTGTGTAAGAGGGAGTATAGATGTGTAACAGGGAATATAGGTAAGAGGGATATAGGTATAAGAGGGAATATAGGTGAGTAAGAGGGAGTATAGGTGTGTAAGAGGGAATATAGATGAGTAAGAGGGAGTATAGGTGAGTAAGAGGGAGTATAGGTGAGTAAGAGGGAGTATAGGTGAGTAAGAGGGAGTATAGGTAAGAGGGAGTACAGGTGTGTAAGAGGGAGTATAGGTGAGTAAGAGGGAGTATAGCTGTGTAAGAGGGAGTATTGGTGAGTAAGAGTATAGGTGTGTAAGAGGGAATATAGGTAAGAGGGAGTATAGGTGTGTAAGAGGGAATATAGGTAAGAGGGAGTATAGGTGTGTAAGAGGGAGTACAGATGAGTAAGAGGGAGTATAGGTAAGAGGGAGTACAGGTGTGTAAGAGGGAGTATAGGTAAGTAAGGGGGAGTATAGGTGTGTAAGGGGGAGTATAGATGAGTAAGAGGAGTATAGGTGTGTAAGAGGCAGTGCAGGCCAGAGGGAGTATAGACAAGAGGGAGTTTAAATGAGTAAGAGGGAGTAGAAGTGAGCAAGAGGGGGCATAGGTAAGGGGAAGTATGGGAGAGTAAGAGGGTGTATGGGTAAGTGGGGGCAGAGGTGAGCATGAGGAGTATAGGTAAGAGGGAGTATGGGAGAGTAAGAGGGAGTATGGGTGAGTAAGAGGGAGTAGAGGTGAGCAAGAGGGGGCATAGGTAAGAGGAAGTACGGGAGAGTAAGAGGGAGTATGGATGAGTAAGAGGGAGTAGAGGTGAGCAAGAGGGAGTATAGGTGTGTAAGAGTATGGGAGAATACGAGAGAGTATGGATGAGTAAGAGGGAGTATAGGTGAGTAAGAGGGAGTATAGGTGAGCAAGAGGGAGTATAGGTAAGAATGAGTATGGGTAAGAATGATTATGGATGCTTATGAGGGTAAAAAGGGGTGTAAGAGAGTGTGTAGGTGGTAAGAGGGAGTGTGAATATGTAAGAGGGAGCATGGATGAATAACACTGAGTAAACTGAAGTAAGAGGATTATGGGTGAGTACAAGTTAGTATGGATTAGTAAGAGAAAGAGGGAGCTTAAAAAAAAAAAAGGAGAGGCATTAAGTGGGAGTAGGAAGGAGTATGGATGAATAAGAGACATTAAGAGGGAGTATGGATGAGTATGAGGAATTAAGAGGGATAGGAGGGAGTATGGATAAGACATTAAGAGGGAGTAGAAGGGAGTATGGTTGAATAAGATACATTAAGAGGGAGTATGGATGAGTATGAGGGAGTAGAAGTATGGATGAGTAAGACATTAATAGGGAGTATGGGTGAGTATGAGGAATTAAGAGGGCGTAGGAGGGAGCATAGATGAGTAAGAGACATTAAGAGGGAGTTTGGATGAGTAAGACATTAAGAGGGAGTATGGATGAGTATGAAGAATTAAGAGGGAGTAGGAGGGAGTATGGATGAGTAAGAGACATTAAGAGGGAGTATGGATGAGTAAGAGACATTAAGAGGGAGTCTGGATGAGTATGAGGAATGAAGAGGGAGTTGAAGCGAGTTTGGATTTAATAAGTAAGACGTACTATGAATAATGGATGCGTAAGAGGAATAGCAAATACTGGTAATTAAGAGGATGTAAGAGCAAGTAGAGACTATGGGTACTACCAAGCATGGGAAAGAGGAAAAAACAAGAGGTATTAGTAAGAGGGATGAAGATGGAGTACAGGGTGTCTGGGGAAGTATAACGGTAGGTGAATAACAAATAAAGTGCGAGTATGGGTGAATAAAGGGGAGTAGGGGAGAGAAAAAAAAGAATTGGTAAGACACAAGGGGGGTATGAAAGCAGAATATGAGTAAGATGAGTAAACTGGGAGTATGTGTGAGTAGGATGAAGAAAAGTTGGTATACTGAATATGGCACAAAAGAAAAAAAAGAAAACTAACCACGTGGTCCCCCTGAATCCGGATTATGTCCTTTACAGCTTTATTCTTGCTGCTACCTGACGATTTTCTACTACATAAGAAAACACTTCGTACGAAAGGGTTAATTAAAGCTATATACGAGTACAAAAGATTATAATTCCCTAAGTCCGAAAAGTATATCGTAAGGCGTAAGCTGAATAAACATTAAATTACAGCTATCTCTAAACTGAGCGGTATTTGACTTCATACAGACGCTAACTTTCTTAAAAATATCACGAGAACCTTAAAAACAGAGCCCTTTAATATCGCGTGGTCCTTCCAATCCTCGCCACGTGGTCCTTTATCCGGAGCAACATGGCTGCCTCTTTTAAACCGCACTGCGCGATCACTTAAACCGGTATCAACAACTTACCTTACATCCCGCCAATTCGCCGCTCTCCACACGTTCCAGGATCGCACAAAACACTATTTATCTTCACGGGTACATCAGTCGCTTGTAATTACGGCGCAAATAACGTGGAAATGACGGACACAATACACAACATCCACAATAAATGACTAGCGAGGCATAAGTGACAGGATGCGCGAGTCTGTCGGGCGAGCTGCTAGGCGGTTGCCAAATCTTTTTCTCATCCCATCTGCTCTACCTTTCTTATTTACTTTTGTTTGTCTTAGATACTCACCTGACCGCTTGGGACACAATACTTCGTTAGTAGTGTGCAATTAATGACATTCAGTGATATTCATTTCATTACAAGAATACGTTATGTAGGATTATGCTGGTATATGTGGCACCACCGCAGTCACGTGATGAACGCAGGTGATATCATGTCGCTTCACAGTCTACTTGATCCACCACCTTTTAAATTACTCTAATGTCGCTTAATTGTTCACTAAGGAAATAAGAATATAATATTATGTAAACCGTGAGTAATTAAAGACGTTCAGTGATTTTCATTTCATAATAAAGATACGTTGCGTGGGTTTGCGCTCGTACATCTGGCACCACAAGTCCGGCGACGACTCGGGAGAGGGAGAGGGGGAGAGAGAGTTGCCAGGTTGCGCTTTACTTGCACTAATAACAACACCGATGCTTATGACATCAACGTCGCCATAATATCCAGCAAAATTAATTCAAACAATTGTTATATGACGTAACGTTAAGCATCTCGTGTTTGAAATTCACTGAGCACTGTCTGAAGTTAACTGTGAGGCAAGACAAAGACACGGGGGTCACGCTGGGGAAGAACACGAGAGCAAGATACCAGGGCCCCGGAGATCAACTAGAATTCTTGTATCCGATTTTCGTCCGTTTGCAGTTTACATCACGTAGCTCAGTGGGAGAAAAAGACAACGCTACGGCTCTACATCCCTTCCACAGCACTTATTCATGACTAGCATCATATTCTGGTGTCAAGGTTTTGTTACTACTTAGCATCCTTGACAGACAAACGGTAATTTTAGGCCACGTTAGCGTGATAACATTATAAGAAACTATCGGCGAGGGAAGGACAAGGAGAGTGCCGTGTCTTTTCATAAGCTATCGTTTCCTCTGGAAAAAAAAAAAAAAAAAAAAAATCGTTGCAATGGATTATATTTATAAATGAAGGGTGAACAAGAAAAGGAGAACCTAGAATCTTCTCGTAATTCTTATCCTTACTGCAAGAAGAGGAATGTCCATGAGCTCATTTTTATTCCTTATTTTTGCTTATTTTATTTAGGCTCCAAAGTCTAGGGGGAGGATTGAGACGAATTTGCAAATCAGGCTTGTGTTGTTTATAGCATTATTAAACTGATTTCTTCCAAGCTTATCTCCAAATCAAATTTCAGCTTAACTCAGCCTCTTACATCCATCCTAAGGCTGGTATTGGCGTCTTAGAGAGAGAGAGAGAGAGAGAGAGAGAGAGAGAGTGACAGAAACCTGCCTATACCAATATTCTTTTTTCAACCACAGCTCAGCCACCCAATTCACTAAATAAGCCACTCCAACATAACACTAACAAAGCCAATTTACTTTTCCAGTCATTTACCAGGAGAAAAAATAGCCTAAAAAGACATAAAAACATTATTTCTAGTTTTCTTCCCTCTATTTTTGCGTCCAAAGAAAAAGCGGCAAAATTGAACTAATTATTTGTAAGAGAAAACGGATGCTATGGAGGTATAACTATTTTATTTACGACTACCAGAACGAATTTCGGTGGAGAAAAACAATTTTATATTTCGGCGTTTTCACGTGGCTTATTTCGGAAAGAGAGAGAGAGAGAGAGCGCGGAAAGGAAAAGTGAACAGAATATCAGCGCTTAACTAGAATACCCACATACTTTCCAAGGTGAGCGATTTTAACACCAAGAGCCATCGTACATACCTGGTGGGAGAAATAAAAAGGATATATTAGTGGTTAGTGATTGTATTGTAATTATAGCTTACGTGTGATCACAAACCTTTAATCTGATGTGACCCATTTTCTCATCCAATACTTGATAATTCTAGACGGTTTCGTTATCCTGGGAGTTTTATATTATTTATTCATTTATTTATTCATTTCCTGCACTGAAGAGGCTGCTGTAAAGTCTTTATCTACCCCCTAAGTACAAGAGGTTTCATCTAAGCTTAAATGAAATCGTCTGAAGGCAGCCAGAATATGACAAAAAAAAAGTCATCGGATTGAAGGTCTTAAGGTTAAACAATTCATCAATAAAAAAATGTGGAGGAACGTACATTCAGCAGGGAAAAAATAATACGTTGTCAAATTCAATTTAGAAATAACACCCACGAGACTGATAAATGAAACATGCCGAAAATGTTTGTCTGAATTATTACTACAATATTTACATGCACATTGTTAGTCTATTGCTGGCTTACTATTCAATCAAATACACACGACACAAAATAACGCTCCTTTAACTATGTCTATCCTTGAAAATTAAGCATTACACCATTTTCTGTCGTGTGCTACAACCAAAGAAAATTGTAATATAAGGACGAACTAACATGTTCTAATGATTCGTAAAAAACTACATTTGATATAAAAAGTTTTGAACTTTAGCACAAATTATTACTCTCTGTAATGTGAATGAATTATGTGAAAGTATATATGAATGGGTCATGTACTATACATGAATATACCTTTACCGTGTGTGTGTGTGTGTGTGTGTGTGTGTGTGTGACCACGTCTCATATGACCATCCACTCCCCCTTCCCCCTTCTCACCTCACCCGTCCATATGCACCCCTCCCTCCGAACCAACCCCTTCCCCAGCCCCATCTCCTATCGCTCTTCCTGAGTCTACCACTCCCTCTAACTCTCCTCTTTCTCCATTCTAGCTTCCTCCCCCCCCCCTCCTCTCTCTCTCTCTCTCTCTCTCTCTCTCTCTCTCTCCTCTCTCTCTCGTTATCTGTGTAACAAGGTAATTATATAAGTAGGACGCGAAACGACACGGCATTTGTTAATTATCCTAATGACACACACACACACACACACACACACACACACACACACACACACACACACACACACACACTTACTTTTCATTAACCCCTTCAATCCGATGACGTATTCTCTATTTTTGCAATCTCCAGACGATTTCCTTCAGCTGAGGACAGACTTCTCGACCTGGAGGGGTTAGATACAGCCTTCCTCAACCCCTCCACTGCCTGACGCTTCCCCTTAGCTGCACGAAATCTCTCTCTCTCTCTCTCTCTCTCTCTCTCTCTCTCTCTCTCTCTCTTATAATCAGGTGCAATTTCCGTAACACGTCCTACCTAATCCGGCGCCGATTTTGTAATTCTCTCTCTCTCTCTCTCTCTCTCCCTATCCATTAGCCCTTTCACGGTCAGGATAACTCTTGATATTCTATTCCAACTAACGCCAGACGATTTTATTCAGCTGAGAGTGAGTCATAGGAGCCTAATCAATCCCTTTAAGGCCAAGACACTAAGCCGCATTCTCGTTGGCGTAGGTGATTTTCTTAGCACTTTTTCCATAGCGATTTTTTTTTATATAGTACGTTTTTCACAACTCTACTGGAATGCAATACGAGAGAGAGAGAGAGAGAGAGAGAGAGAGAGAGAGAGAGAGAGAGAGAGAGAGAGAGAGATTAACACTAGAATATGATGTTAGTCACGAAGAAGTGCTGCAGACAGGATGCAGAGCCACAGTATTTGTCTTTTTCTTACACCGGGCTAGTGAAAAAAGCTGCTCTAACAAGTAAAATAATTCGCCGAAGAGAGGAAGCTGCGAAATCAGCCAAATCAGTGACTGCCAGGTATGTGTGGAGGGATTAACATGGAATAAAAGAATGAAAAATGAAATAAATCCTCATGCTGACGGGATTTACTTGATATGTATACTATTTCACTACCACCGGAAGGACTGAAAAAAAAAATTATCATAATGGAGGGATTAAAACTTTATCTAAAAAATAAAAATAAAAGAAGTGAGTCAGCCCTCCCTTTCCTCTTTCTATGACGTCACTTCCTGCTAGAGATAAACACTACGGGCGCGTTGCCATAAACTTCCTTCTTTTGTAACGAAACAGCCATAATACGTACCTTCTTTGAGAGAGAGAGAGAGAGAGAGAGAGAGAGAGAGAGTCATTGGATTTAAGAGGGTAATAACTTTCGACAAAGAACCTCCTTTATTTATTCTATATTTTAATCATTATTTCTTTGCCTTGAAAATAACCACATATTTATTAATTTGTATGAATTTATACCGTATATATAATTACCTACCTACCTACCTATCTATCTATCAAACTGTCTATCCATTTATTCAAGAGCCAGAAGACGGAGTTTCCTCAAAAAAAAAAAAAAAAAGTTATAAAGCAGAGTACGATTCGATTCCCAACTAATCCAACGTACTGTACATAAGCTCCGGATTAGTCTAATCCCTTTGCGAGGTTCAGATATGATTAACCCCTTCAACACAAAGAAGTATTTTTCGATTTATTCCACCCACCCTCCGACCATTCAATTTTTATTTATTGATTGATTATTTAATTATTATTATTATTATTATTACGCGCTTACAGGCCGCCTTCGGCGACCTCCGCTCGATGTCGAAAAGCCAGAATTGAGTCATAACTCGGGAACCGGTGGCCCGATTGGACTGGAAATTGCTTTATTCTTCAAGTTAGAGCATTTTAACAGCTCCTTGCTCTAACAAAAATTGCGCTACGTGGCGCCGTTTTTGCTGTTACGATAGTCAAACCAACAAACATACAGAAATTGGATCACTTCAATATAGATTACTGCTTCTACTGCTGCTGCTGCTGCTGCTGCTACTGCTACTGCTACAGGCTTTGGGAAGACCTGTCGTAGTGGAGGAGCTTACGGAAGAGAACTAACTCTTTCACTACGAGAGGTTTAAAGCAAAAACAAAAAAGTTAAACAAAATCGTCTGGAGGCTGCAAGAAATAAATTAAAAGCACGTAGCGAAAGGGTTAAACGTGTGGCAGGCAAAATAAATCGCTGAGGATGAGGCGTTGCGAAATATCCGACACCAACGACAATAGGGACCCAAGTCGATTTCCTCCCTCTCTCTCTCTCTCTCTCTCTCTCTCTCTCTCTCTCTCTCTCTCTTCTAGACGAGGAATATATGAACAAACTTACTACTTCATCCCTGTTATAAATTACGCTTTTTTTTTTTTTTTTTTTTTTTGAGGATGAACAAGGGATACGAGAGGACTCAACTTCCATATCTAATCTTTTATCATGTTATCTTTCTCCTGTCTTCAGATTATTTCTTTCTCTTTTAGTCTCATCTATTCCACCTTATCAAACTGGGTCAGTGAATTTTGATTTTTTTTTTTTTTTTTTGGTTTATTCTACTATAAGAGCTGGCTGGGCTTCATACCGTAAACATTAAATACTTGGGAAAAATCAAACAATTTCCTATGAAGTAAGGCTTGCTCTTATCTTGCTTTCTTTTATTTTCTTAGTTGGCGGGTTTAATTCTGCTATTAATTACTCGTTTTCAGGTAAATATTTGAATAATCTGATTTACATTCCCTTTGTCTTTAATATGGTTTGCTTCTTGTTTAGCAGAGACTAATCGTACCCCCTTTGAATATGCAGAGGGAGAGTCAGAATTTGTTTCAGGATTTGATACCGAGTATAGAGGAGGGGGGTTTGATCTGATTTTTATGCTGAATGTGCTAGTATTCCTTTTATGAGAATACTATTTGTTTTAACTTTTTTTTTTAACTGATCCTTCTGGTTTATTTTTCTATTTTAAACTGGCTTTCATTGATCTTGTTTATATCTGAGTTCGCGGTGGTCTGCCTCGTTTATGATACCATAAACTAATAAATTTGGCTTGGGAAAGCTTTTTACCGGTGTCCCTTAATGATTTAGCTTTTTTAATACGAGTTAAACTGTTTTGTTTTGGTCGAATAATACAAAATTAGAGAGTATTTTAATAAAAATTTCTGTTTGCGGAATTAAAGATGAGGTAATACCTTCTCTCTAAGACTACTAATAATTTATCTTATCTGGTGCTTTCAGACCACTTGTGTTTTTTTAACTAAGCAATCTAACATTTTATCCTATCACACTGCTGTTAAAGGTATGATTAGATAGTCAGACATACGAAACTGTTAAGATCTGGCCTGTAGTAATATAAGAATCCTTAACAGGACGAGCACCAATTTAAGTCAACAGTAAAACTACGGAGGCTAAAAATCAGAATAAAATCTAATTTAGAGGACAGAATCTAAGTCCTCGAAGTTTTGAAAAATAAGAGGAAGAATTATAAGAACAACACCTAAAAGCACAGGAACAATAACACCACCTAGTTTTTAGGAATAGATCGTAAAATTCCGTAGGCAAATAGAAAATATCACTGAGGCTGAAAATAACCTGGAGTTACCGATGGGCAGGCGGTGATGAAATGGACGGGATCCCCTATTAAAAAAAAAAAAAAAATGGATGAAGTCAATAATACAAGATCTACCAATATTACTAAATAGCGTACAATACCTTTAAAAGTGAAATAAGGGTGGAAAGGAACTTCATCCACTTGTCTTAAAACACCCAAAGGATTATTAGCTCCAGCCTGATGGAGGAATAAATATGTGAATCAAAGTTGCCGCTGCAGAAACAAATGGAAATAAAAAAAGGAAAAGTTAAAAAGCAAGTTAAAGTTGCATTTTCTATCGCAAAGCCTCCCCAAATCCACTGAAGTAGGGACGTTCCAATGTACAGAATTGCCGAAAATAAATCTGTAATTATTGTGGCGCCTAAAGAAGACATTTGACCTCACAGGAGTACTTATCCTAAGAATGCATTTGCCATAACTAAGAAAGGGATTACAACACCTACTATTCACGCACGAAAAAGTATACAGGAGCCAAAATACAAACCTTGGCCGATATGAAGATAAAGACAAATAAAGACAAAAGATGCACCATTAGCACGTAAAATTCGAAGTAGCCATCCATAGTTAATATCTCGTTGAATCTGTGCTACTTTAGAGAAAACTAAATCAGTGTGAGCTACGTAATGCAGTGAAAGAAATAAACAGGAGGCTTAGCTGGATTCGACTGTTTAGTGGTGAAGTGTTGGATACAGAGAGAGAGAGAGAGAGAGAGAGAGAGAGAGAGAGGTGGGAGGAAGCAAGTCACATGGCCCAGATAACCACTATAAGGCGTCACGGGACCAACCTTATCTCTTATCTCCATCGGCCCTTCCAACACAGGGAAGAAAAAAAGCAAACATACATAAAAAATGAGGTAACACTCATTGCCCTACTACTCCCTTTTGAGGAGTGGGGTCCCAATCGGTAGAGAGTTGGCCTGCAGTCCTAACGGAGCCGGGTTCAAATCCCGCTGGGACAGGGAAGAGTTTAAGGATTTGAATTTCATAAATATCAGACTTTACTGATCTACCAGAAGACCCGCCGACATGTCGTAAAAATACCCCTGCTAATACCAATACACCAGTCCTGTGTGAGACAGCCCTAGCAAGCATTCAGTATGGACGGTGGGTGTTAGCGCCGAAGTGGTGACATGTAGAGGTGTACGGTACGTAGGAGGATTACTGGGCCTTGAAAGCAGGCTGTGAAGCCTATGCCCAGAGTCGGCCACATAAAAAAAAAAAATAGGCTAAGTAACTGAGTACATTAAAGGGCAGATGACCAAACTGCTTCCCTTGGTGGCATATGTAAAAACTAGAAAGCATTCAGACAGCTCGTACCTCCGCCAAGGCCACTGCCATTAAAAGGGATATGGATCCGGATCCGTCGAGATAAGATCCGGATTCGGGCCCGGATTTAATCACTTCTTTCTTGGCCCATGACCCACCCTTCCACAAAATTTCATTGAAATTCAATTTTGGAGATACTGTGCGGGATACTCCGGATCCACATTCCGATCCTCCCCAAATTATAATCACTTCTTCCTTGGCCTATGGCCCACCCTGCCACAAAATTTCATTGAAAATCACTGAGAACTTTTGGAGATATTGTCTGGACAAACAGACTGACAGACAAACAGGTGAATCCACAACCTCCTCCAACTTCGTTGGCGGATATATATATATATATATATATATATATATATATATATATATATATATATATATATATATATATATATATATATATATATAAGGAAAGAAAAGATAAAAATGAAAAAAAAGTCACCTCTTGGGGGATCAAACCTATGCCAGGCCGTCACTCCTACCGGGACGTTCAAACACTACACCATAAAGTCTATTTATATATGGTAAAGACTGCCTACTAACATCTGTACGGCTGTGGACATAAGTATTGATCCACTTCATATCGATAAATAATGAGACAGTAAGTAATGTCTATTGAAACTCAGTGTTATGATGCACCCAAGCAAACTTTATTTCATGATACTGTGTAAGTTTCATCACTGGTGGACGTAAAAGTTGGGTGATATCTTCTGGGACTGTGAACAACTGTCAAAAGTGAACTTGTGTGTGTGTGTGTGTGTGTGTGTGTGTGTGTGTGTGTGTGTGTGTGTGTGTGTGTGTGTGTGTGTGTGTGTGTGTGTGTGTGTGTGTGTGTGTGTGTGTGAGAGAGAGAGAGAGAGAGAGAGAGAGAGATTGATAGATGTACAGTATACTGGTTAAACAATAGTAGTAGTAGTAGTAGTAGTAGTAGTAGTAGTAGTAGTAGCAGCAGCAGCAGCAGCAGCAGCAGTAGTAATAGTAGTAGTAGTAGTAGCAGTAGTAGTAGTAGTAGTAGTAGTAGTTGTTGTTGTTGTTGTTTTTGTTGTTGCAGTAGTAGTAGTAGCTGTTGTAGTAGTAGTAGTAGTTGTTGTTGTTGTTGCGGTAGTAGTAGTAGTAGTAGTAGTAGTAGTAGTAATAATAATAAAATAATAATAATAATAATAATAATAATAATAATACCACCGCCACCACCATTTTCTCTACTACTCACTACTACACCACTCATAACCACCTAAACTGCAATACATTATCAAAACCACATTCAGATAAGGAATAATGGTGTTCCAGTACCATGAACAAAACAAACAAACAATAGAGGTCTTCGTACTGAAAGGGTTACACAGACTAAGGCAATATCGGGCAGGTGATAAGGTTCGTTGTCTGAGATAAGATAAGTACTAATGACTCACATAAACAAAATAATGGTGGTTGAAAGGAGGAGAAGAAAAAGACCGAGAGCATCATCATTATCATCAGCATCATCATCATAGGAGAGGAAATCTGAGAACAGGGTGGAGAGAACACTACCATCATCATCATCATCATCATCATTATTATAGGAGAGGAGGGCCAAGAACGAAGTGGTGAAAATGTCATCATCACAGCTTCATCATCATCATCATCATCATAATTACTATCGCCACCACCGCCATCATCACCACCACCATCACCATCATCTCTACTACGGCCATTAACATCACAATAATCATTACCACCACCATGACCGTATTTCCCACACCAACACGTACAAGTAAGATACACACCTGGCCTCTTTAACCTACTCAGGAAAAACCAGGTGAGGACAAGACGAGAGGAAGCCCCAAGGACACTACAATCTACCCCTTTCCTGTCACTCTGGAAATACATGAATACTTGCAACGCGTGTGCTGGGATATGGGTGTAAAGCAGAGAACATAAGAGTCACTACACTTCCTCACGATAAAGAATGCCGTAGCGAACAATAAATTTCGACACCTTGTATTGCGTTCGTCGGTATCCAATATGCTTTTCAGAATATTACGTAAGAGTTTCATAATTCTTGGACTAATACAGTGATGCAATATTTCTGTTCGGAGCTGTACACGAAGAGAATACGTGGGTACTATTTCTTCTTCTCTAAAATACATGGAAAATATAAGGGAAAAACAATGCCTACACACGGAAACTAACACTTCTTCCCTCTCATCCATTTAGTGGTTCTTGTATTCGTCTCCTCATTTACGGTAGCCTGAGCGGGGTTCGATTCTAGCTGTGGCGGATATTTAAAACGGATGCTGGTAGGGTGTCCTCTCACATGCTATTTTTTTCTCCTTAAGCACACATATATTGAAGAAGAAGAAGAAGAAGAAGAAGATGATGATGATGATGATGATGAAGAAGAAGAAGAAGAAAAGAAGAAGAAAAAAAGATGATGATGATGATGATGATGATGATGATGAGGTGGAGGAGGAAGTGTCGATGAAGACGAAGATAAGAAGATGAAGCAGAAGACACTACAGCTTCCTTTCACCTTCCCCCACAAGACAGGAAAGGACAAACCCCACTCTCATTCCCCCTCCCTCTCTCCCCAACCCCTCTCCTCCTCCAACCATCCTCTCCCCCCCCCCCACCCACACCCTAACATAGGAAAAGACTCAGGGTTGAGATACACAGACCCCTCCCATCTCTCTCTCTCTCTCTAACCGCCTCCTTCTCTTCCTACTTCACATTTCTCATCCATCCCTTTTCCGTTCCTTGCCCTAGTCTCTCTCTCTCTCTCTCTCTACTTCTTATGCACCTTAGGAGAGACTTTCCCGGGATTTTATATATATCCTTCACTAACACCATCAGAGAAAAAAAAAAAAACTCCCTAAATTGAAAAAGAAAAAAAATCGTCTGTAGGTAGCTAGAAGAGGCCAAAAAAAAAAAAATCATCGAACTGAAGGGGTTAAAGTTCCTGTGACTATACTGTAATATTTATTCTCTTTACTAATTAATAAAGAATTTTCACCCTTAAGCACTCTGATATAAGGTCCACTGATAGGGATGTTGATGTGGGCGCTCACGTCACTCCATCCAGGTGAGTCAGGCAGGTATGCGGTAAGGTTAATGGTAAACACACAGGTAATCTGGGCACGTATTTCACCTGTCTATCTATCCAGCACGCGGTCTATCGGTCTATCTATCTATGTCTATATCCAGAATTCGGTCTATCGGTCTATCTATCTGTTAATGTCTATATCCAGCACTCGGTCTATCGGTCTATCTATCTGTCTATATCCAGAATTCGGTCTCTCGGTCTATCTATCTATTAATGTCTATATAAAGGATCAGTATGTCAATCCAGCACAGTCTATCGTTCTATTTATCTATTTCCCTATCTAATGTATTTTGTCAATTTATAAAGTACACAGTCTATCGGTCAATTTATCTATCTGTACCTATCTATCGTATACTTCTCCATTTTAACAAGTACAGTCTATCGGTCTATCTATTTGTATCTAAGGTATTCCCTCTATTTAGCACTCGGTCTATTGGTATATCTATCTACCCCTGTCTATTTCAAGCATATCGGTTACCTCTTCACCGAGCTGTCATTCTACCTGTCTATCTATTTATCTATTTATATCTATCAACCCAGGTATTATAAGAATTTTCCTTTGGCTATTCATCCACTCAGCAATCTATCAGTCTATTTAAGGCTATCTTTATCTATGTATCTACCAATGTATATATCGATCTATCTATGTGACAGCTTATGAAATGGATTAAAAGAGGAATTACAAATGGAAGGAAGAAAAGGGATGGGAAAAGGGAAAGAAAACAGAGGATAGAAAATTTAATGACCAGGAGAGAGAGAGAGAGTAGTAGTAGTAGTAGTAGTAGTAGTAGTAGTAGTAGTAGTAGTAGTGGTGGTGGTCATGAAAAAAAGGTATAGGTGGAAGTATTAGTGCGGAGAGAGAGAGAGAGAGAGAGAGAGAGAGCGCTAAGTCATTTCCTCCTTGCATTCCACGCAGCTCAAATGTTCAGCAGCAGTAGGGAATGTTCCGTAGTCTTTCCAAGAACTAAAATATTGCTTGCTTTGTTTAAGTTACTCCTCTTTCTTCGTCTTCTTTTATATTTAGCATCGTTTGTCCTTACTGCTTGCTTTGTGTGTGTGTGTGTGTGTGTGTGTGTGTGTGTGTGTGTGTGTGTGTGTGTGTGTGTGTGTGTGTGTGTGTGTGTGTGTGTGTGTGTTTTTACCTCGGGCTACCTTCAACTCCATTTTTCTTGTTTTCTCTTGTTATTTTCATTTAAGTGTCCCCTCTTTTTCAGTCTTTTTCTTTTCGTGATTTTCCATATTGGCTGCCGTTTTTTTTTTCCCCTGCATTCCTTTTTTTCCCTAAGTAATATTCATGTTTTATTTCTTTTCTTTCATTAACATCTGCTGTATTTATTTATTTATTTATTTATTTTCCTTCTTTTTCCTAGTATGATATTCGTGTCGTACATCAATTTTTTATTTATTTTTTCCCCTTCGTTTTTCCTAAGATTATTTTCGTGTTTTTCGTCCCCTTTCTTTTGTTCATCTGTTCATCTTTCCGTACCCCTTCATCTTTTTTTTTTTTTTTTGCGTGCTTTACATTTTATCTTTATTTTTTAGGCTAATCACAGTTTCTTCCTCTTTTTTTTCGTATAATAGTTTTTTTTTTTTTTTTTTTTTACTCTCTGCTGTTTTTTCTTCGCCTTAATAATTTAGGCCATTTTTTCCATGCCATCAGACTGAGATTAAAAGACCCTGCTCCAAATAATAATGATAATAATAATAATAATAATAATAATAATAATAATAATAATAATAATGATAATAATAACTTAAAGATTTATACCTATCGATTTCAGAAGGGGTCATTAAGGCAAATAATAACTGTTTGCTAAGGTCAAATTCCCCCCTAGAATACAATACGCAACAATCGAATGTAAATCTACGTCCCTAACTGCACAACTCCACACTATCAGCTGAGAAAAATCGTCTGGCGTTAGGTGGAACAGAACAGTGGAGTTGTTCAGAACATGAGGGGGTTAACAGAGAACCATTCTAACCTACAGCATAAAAGACATGATAAAAGTTAAATATAAACAGAAAATATTCGTCACGTCCTCTGTTCTTCTCAGCGTTCTGTCATAGCCGCTTCCTCTGTTCTCTACGTTCTAGCATCGCCATTTCCTCTGTACTCCTCAGCGTTCTGTCAGTTGTTCTTCTCATCCCCTGTTCTTCTCTCGGTTCTCATTTCGTGATAACTGCAGCAGGAAAACGGGGATACACAGGAAAAGGCGCTGATAACACGATAACGATAAGTCACTGATATCCTACTCTGTTATCTCTCTGCGTAGGCCGTCGCAGGAAACTTAAACATAAGCAATTTCTCTCACATTCAAAATCCTTCAATCTAGGTGTGTATTTTCTATTTTCCTCCTCCTGTTTCCAGATGATTTCATTCAGTATTGTCTTCCCCCTGTTTCCAGACGATTTTATTCAGCTTAGGTGGGGCTTTCTTTACGGTATACGTAATACTTATCACTTCTTTCTATCCAAGTCCTTCAATCTAAGTGTGTATTTTCTGTTTTCTTCCTCCTGTTCCAGACGATTTCGTTCAGGAGAGACCCTCGGTGCTACGGGAGTGAGGTATAACTAAATAACCCCTTCAGTACGAGGACATGGCTAACGAGCAAAGCGTCAGGAGGCAGTAAGAATAAACGAAAAAAAATCCCTCGGGCTGAAGAGATTAAAATAACGCAACTTATCTTTTATGTATCTCTCTAATTATCACCTTAGCTTTCATCATACATATCTATGGTTATCACTCGTTTATCTATTTATCATCCATTTATCTATCCCATCAGTAAACGCGCGTGCATACGAATAAAAATGATAAGAAAGCGAAAAAAGAAAAAAATCGCAGCTGAAAGACTAACTTCGATGCCGCATTTCACTATACTCCACTCACTTTAACTTGGCTCAGATTATCGTCCTTTTTCCAGCTTATTTCACGTAGCTCTGTGGCTGAAAGGGACAATGCTACGGCTCTGCTACACCCTTTCCATAGCACTTCTTCGTGACTAGCATCGTATTCTAGTGTTAAGTCTTGTTACAGCTCTGCATTCAAGACGGAGCGATGGCAATTTTAGGCCAAGTTAAGGTGAACAGAGTATATGTAAGGTATGGAAGCTCCCTAGCACCTCCTCCTTAGCGATTTATTTTTGGACATGGCTGGTTCTTATTCTTCTGTACGTTATTTATGCAGAGGATGACTATGTTAGAAGGATTTTTAGGGCACACAACAGAACAGTATGGTGTAGGAACTAGGATAAATCGCTTTGGAATATGTGTTAGGGAGCTTCCTTATCCGACGAGAAGGAACACTGCAACACCTCGAGAATTCTTACGTTTCTCCCTCAGCTTCCTCCTCGTCCAACACCTTGAATAATTTAGCGCTGCCTTGACCTTTCCTTGAGACCGTGATGTAATGGTCAGCTCATCCAACTCGCGAGTGAAAAATCGCGAGTTCGATTTTCGCGCTGGTCAGACTCTCTCTCTCTCTCTCTCCCTCTCTCTACAGTGTGTGTGTGTGTGTGTGTGTGTATATATATATATATCACTCACACACACACACACACACACACACACACACACACACCTCAAAGGGGTTAAGGCCGCCATAGGACTTATTATTAGAGATCTGCTAATCCGTGAAAGGCAAAAAGCTTTCGATAACCTCGAAGATCCGGAACTTTGCAATGCCAGGCAAAAACATACAAAAAGAATGATAAAAAGGCGGAAGGTGGTGGGTTTTTGCACGCATTCATTCGCGCCCTTGAACTGAGTCGGTGTGTGTGTGTGTGTGTGTGTGTGTGTGTGTGTGTGTGTGTGTGTGTGTGTGTGTGTGTGTGTGTGTTACAAAATTTCCCATATCACACCCACTGGTCCTTATCCAATCATTACCTATCAAATAAAACCCTTTCCCCAGAAAAATATGTAAGAAAAATAAAAAATAAAAATTAACAATAAATAAATATATAAAATCTCTCCCTGTACGTCTCTCCCCAGGAAATACAACAGTTGGCAGGAAAAAAACACACACACACACACACACAAAGGAAATCCTAGGAAATTCACTGATAGGAAAATTTTATAGGAAAGGTGGATATCAGTCACAAACACCTAAAAATGCACCAAAAAAGAAAAAAAAAAGGTTCATGGAAATTATAAGAATGATTTCACTACAACTATATATAAAAAAGTGTGTATTATTTTGACATATTCCAATTCCAACCGTAATACTCTCACTCACCCCGCCCGCAATTCACTGGGGAAGGGGTGTATGTGATCGTCCGCATTAATTTATTTGTGAGTCTGTGCATCGATTAATTCTTGAACCAACGAAAGGATCATCTTCAAACATCTCACAGGTGTTGGGTATGTGGCACTGAGGAAGTGGTTCGATTTTGGTGTAAGTCCACCAGGGGTAAGGGTGGAAGAAGGGGGCCCGACATCTGAGGCAAATTTTTCAAAGTGCGTTAAGAGGCAAGCAGTGAGAGACAGACACATGGTAACTTTCACCCTAAATGACTTTGACCCCAATTCAGACGGAGCAGAAGGGGTGTTGTGACTTGGGGCCGCTGTGCTCTAGTTTTTATATCCTCTTGTATAATAACTCTGATATATTCTTCTTCTATCACTGCTATACTTCTGTTCATACATCATCTGTTGCTATAATATGAATGTCATTACTTCTACAACTTATACCTTCACATCATATCATCTATTATTATTATTATCAATTCTACTAGCTCCATCACTTATACTTTCGCCCATGCATCATTCACTTCTATAATTCTGATATCTTCCTCCTCTCTCAACATTATACTCTGTTATACTGCCACCCTTGCAATTGCTATAATATTGACTTTTCTTTATCTTTGCAATATAGTGCTATAATTCTTGTATATTGCCATTTTACATAATCGTGGATACTGTAGGAGAGAGAGAGAGAGAGAGAGAGAGAGAGAGAGAGAGAGAGAGAGAGAGAATGTGACTCAGAATTTCCAGCTAAGGAATGGAAGTCAATATACCAGGCACGCACACTCACTGTCACTCGCACTCAACACTAACACACTCACACGCACTCACTCACGCACACTCACTGTCACTCGCACTCAACACTAACACACTCACACGCACTCACTCACGCACACTCACTGTCACTCGCACTCAACACTAACACACTCACACGCACTCACTCACGCACACTCACTGTCACTCGCACTCAACACAAACACACTCACACGCACTCACTCACGCACACTCACTTGCACTCAATATATATACCTCATAAACGCACACCCAGATTCACACTCAGTAAATTGCATTCCTTTACTCTCATTCGTTCACACACACACACACACACACACACACACACACAATTCTCTCTCTCTCTCTCTTAAACACACACACACACACACACACACACACACACACACACACACACACACACACAATTAAGAGCAAGAACCAAAAAAAAAAAAAAATCATAGACAAGGAGTATTAAAAAATCAGAAAAAAAATGTACACTAATAGACTATTTTTAATTTAGAGAAATAATGGACAGAAGTAAAGAAAAACAAGGAAATAAAGACCTCTGATTCGCGGGCTATTGATTTAAAGGACAATGGTGGACTGAGAGAAAGAGAGAGAGAGAGAGAGAGAGAGAGAGAATGGAGTACTGGGGAGAGAAAATGGGGGAGGAAGGAGAGAAGGTAAAAGGAATTGGAAGAAAGGTGGAAGGGATGACCTAAGGAAGAGGAGTGAAGAACAGAAGGGAGGAAGGGGGAGGTGAAGGGAGAGAACTGGAGGTGAGGGAAGAAGAAAAAGAAGTAGATGGTGATGATGATGATGATGATGATGATGATGATGATGATGATGATGATGATGATGGATAAACTGGAAAGAAATAATGAAAGAGGAACGGAAGGAAAAATGGAGAGAAGGAAGAAGGAGGGAGAGGCACGGAGAGAGACATGAAGAGAGAGGGGGAGGTGAGAGGTGAAGGAGAGGAAAAGGTAAGGGAGAGAAACATGTGTGGGAGAGGGAGGGGAAGGGGGAGGGGGGAGGGGAGGAAGCGGGGAGGGGGAGGGGGAGGGGAGGAAGCGGGGAGGGGGAGGGGTAGGGGGAGGATAGGGGAAGGGGAGGGAGGGGCAAAGGTGAGGCAGTACAAGGAGAAAACAATGGTAGAGATCAATATGTGCTTTCTACGTCTTTTATTATATGGTTGATTATAACTATGATATCTATTCTAAGAGACAAAGACAAGGATAGCAAAGCGGAGAGAGAGAGAGAGAGAGAGAGAGAGAGGCAAGTGGAAGTGGGAGAAACGAGGGGGTGGAGGAGGGGGATAGCCAAGGGGAGGGGGAAGGGAAGGAATGGGAGGTACAGAGATGACCTTGAGAAGTTCTGCCAGGCAACCGGATCTCTCTCTCTCTCTCTCTCTCTCTCTCTCTCTCTCTCTCTCTCTCTCTCTCGACCAAAAGCACATTCGTACCAATTCAAACACCTGCCCACATTCTAACACACACACACACACACACACACACACACACACATTCCTATCAACTCGCACACCTGCTCACGTTCAAGTACACATACACATACATACACATACCTTCATATATATCTGTCTAGCCAATATCAACACACATACATACACACACAGTACATTTATAAATTAATACATACTCAAATATACATGCATTCTCTCTCTCTCTCTCTCTCTCTCTCTCTCTCTCTCTCTCTCTCTCTCTCTCTCTCTCTCTCACACGCACACACTGAGATACAACATACACACACTAACACCAACCAGTGTGTACTTCCGTGTGCATGTACGTGTGCGTGTACGTGCGCATGTGTGTGTACGAGGAATTTGTCACGTACTATGCCTTCCTCCGAAGCCCTTTCTTCCTTCCTTCCTTCTTTCCTTAACTTCTCTCCTTCCCTTTTCTTCTCTCCCTCCTTCCTTCACCATCCCCTCTTTCTTTCTTCCTCCTTTCCTTCTTGCTCTTCATTACCTCATTCCCCTTGTTTGTCCCTATTCCTCTGCTCTCCTCTCTTCTTTTCCTCCCTCCCTCCTTCTTTCCTTCCTTCCTTCTTTCTTTCTTGTTCTTCATTACCTTCCCTCCCCCCTTGACCGTCCTTCTTTCCTTCTGTCCTTCCTTCCTTCCTTCTTTCTTGTTCTTCATTACCTTCCCTCCCACCTTGACCTTCCTTCCTTCCTTCACTCCCCCTTATCTTTCCTTCATTTATCTCTCTCCTCTTATCTTTTATTCATTCAAATCTTACTTGTTTTTTTTCTTCCCTTGCTTATTTTTCTCTCCATTTCAAGCTTTCTTTTTTTCTTCTAGTACCATACACTTCATTTTCACCCAACCACTTCATTCTCTCTCTCTCCTTGTCCTAGATTCCGCCCTTATCTAATCTCCACATTATTAGCAACCAAGGAGGAAGTTCTCTCTCTCTCTCTCTCAATGTGTGTGTGTGTGTGTGTGTGTGTGTGTGTGTGTAAAGGAAGTCCTAATTAACAAAAACCTTCATGCGTATCTGTCCTTACTTATCAACGGTCTTCACCCCCACACACAACACCCCCCTCACCCCCACAACACCCCCCTCACCCCCGCAACACCCCCCCTCACCCCCACAACACCCCCCTCACCCCCGCAACACCCCCCCTCACCCCCACAACACCACCCTCGCCTTGTGCTTCTATATTGTTCTTTGTATACATTTCTCTCTCTCTCTCTCTCTCTCTCTCTCTCTCTCACACACACACACACACACGAGAGAGAGAGAGAGAGAGAGAGAGAGAGAGAGAGAGAGAGAGAGAGAAACAATATACAGCAGAAGGACAAGGTGTGAGAGTATATGAGGGAGGGAGGGTTGTTGTGGGAAAGACTGCTGATAAGGACAAATACGCATAGGGGTTTGGTTAATTAGGACACCCTTTAGAGGACATACATACATACATATATACATACAAACATACATACATACACACACATACATCATACATTATATAAATACATAATACATACAGAGACACACGTAGATAAACAGTTAGATGGATAGATTAGTTGACTGACTGATTGCTTGAGTGACAGACAGACAAACAGACCACTTAATAAATAAAATGCTATATACATTAAGACAAACGAGGCAGATAGTTGCTTAGATATGGTGATTGTGGTGGTGATGTGGTAGCTGTGGTGGTGGCGGAAGTAATAGTAGCGGTGGTGGTGGTGGTGGTGGTGGAGAAGTAACAGCAGTGGTGGTAGTGGTGGAAACGATGGTGGTAATGGTAGTAATGGTAGTGAGAGTGGTTGTAGGGGTGGTGGTAATGGTGGTGGTGGTGGTAGAAATAGTGGTGGTTGTGGTAGTACTGGTGGTGGTAGTGGTGGTAGTGATGGTGGTACTGATAGCCAGCGTGTGGTACTACTGTGCTATATTTACACACTGCAACACGAACACATAGCAGAACCAAGGAGACATACACACACACACACACACACACACACACACACACACACACACACACACACACACACACACACACACACACACGCTAAACATTCTCCCCGTCTATACATACACACAAACACAAACAAAAATGTAAAAAACACACATAAACACATACTCCCACTAACAAGCAGCTGAATCAAAGAATAACCACATCAGAAAAAAAAAAAAACGTAATAGAAAAAGAAAGACACTATGAGCAGATGTAGTTAGACTCAGATGGAGATAGATATGGACATAGATAGAAAGATAGATAGATAGACAGACAGACAGGTAGGCAGGTAGACAGGTAAACATAGAGAGATACGCAAATATATATGGTATTGTACATAAAGACAGACAGATAGATAGATTGATAGATAGACAGACAAATAGACAGGGATAGTAGATATATATCCACATGCACACAACGCACGCACACACACTTCCAAAAAAGTATCATGAAGGTGATCGATTGTTTCAGAATGAGCGCTGTTGTTTGCTTTTTTTTTTTTGGCAAGTATGTCCTAATGAATACTGTTTTTTATAGAGGAGGAGGAGGAGGAGGAGGAGGAGGAGGAGGAGGGGGAGGAGGAGGGGGAGGAGAAGGAGGAGAAAACCAGGCATACACATTGATTATAAGTTACTGACGGTTATTTTGAAATGTTTCGTTTGTTGTTTCTGAAGTTTAAGGCGGACAAATGATACGATACGAAGCGATGAGCGTACAGAACAGGAAAAGAAATGCACACACACACACACACACACACACAGGTAACAGGAAGACTAATAAAAAAAATAAATAGCAGGACACAAAAGGCCAATTAGGAGCCTTGCATAATTTATCTCTTCCAGGACTGACTCATCCCCAGACTCTTACCTTCCTCCCTCCTTTCCTCCCTCCCTCCTTCCCTCCATCTCTCCCTCCCTCCCTTCTTACTTCCTTCGTGCTGCCACCAGACGATTTTCTTCAGCTACAAGGGAAGAATTATTGTCGTGGCGATATCTCTTCATTCATCCCTTGCGACAGATTATTATTATGTTTATTTATTTACTTTATTCGTGCTGCCCACCAGACGATTTTATTCAGCTTCGAGTGGCGGCGTCTCGTAATGAAGGGATTTAGAACTCTCTCTCTCTCTCTCTCTCTCTCTCCCTCTCTCCATGTTCCTCATCCTCACGAACTTATACTACTTTCACTCTACCTTGGCCTAAAAATTGACATCTCTCTATTTTGTAGGCTAAGAACTGTAACAATAGATGAACGCTTGACTACGGCGCTAATCACGAAGAAGTGCTATGAAAAGTAGATAGAGATGGAGCAGTGTCTTTCTTTGCCACTGAGCTACGTGAAATAAGCTGCAAAAGGGGGGCGAAAATCTGAGCCAAGTTAAAATAAAAGGAGTATAGTCATGATGGGGGCAGTGAACACTGTATGTAATCCCTCCATTTCGAAACCCCTCTCAGCTAAATTAAATCGTCTGGAAGGAGCAAGAAGGGGTTTAGGAGGCTCCCCTAGCACCTCTTCCTTAGCGATTTTTTCCAGCATATGTCACGTTCATTACCTCTTTTATCTATGGTACGCAACCTGAGGGGATAAATAGCGGAGATGAGAATAGCAAGGTGTGATAAGAAAAATAAATCGCTAAGGAAGAGGTGCTACGGTTGATTCACCTAAGCTTTTTGGTGATTTTCGTCCTTTTGCAGCTTATTTCCATAGCTCAGCGGCAAAGAGACAATACTACTGCTCTACTTCCTTTCCACAGCACTTCTTCATGACTAGTGCTATGAGATAATATTACGGTTCTACATCCTCTCCATAGCACTTCTTCGTGACCAGCACTGCTCCTATGCTAATCCCTCGTAACAACTCAGCATTCAAGACGGAGAGAGAGAGAGAGAGAGAGAGAGAGAGAGAGAGAGAGAGAGGAGATGGAAGAAACAAATGAAGAGACAGAAAGAGAAACGGATGAAGAGGAAGAGAGAATAAGAAAGAGGAAGAGGAAGAGAGATGTGGGAGGACGAGGAAATTCTTGGCCTTGTGATGGGAGTAAAAAAATGCTGAGAGAGAGAGAGAGAGAGAGATGCTGAGAGAGTTACGTAAGAGAGAGACAGAGGAGGGGGGAGGGGCGTGGAAGAGCTATATATATATACTGAAGCTGTAAGTCATCATCATCACCATCTTTATCATCATCATAACTGGAATGAATGTGTTGTGTGTGTGTGTGTGTGTGTGTGTGTGTGTGTGTGTGTGTGTGTGTGTGTGTGTGTGTGTGTGTGTGTGTGTGTGTGTGTCACTGTACAATCACGAGCTAGTGTTTTGGCCCACCCTGTAATCCCAAAATTTGCCAATCGTGTAATCTTACTCTTTTTGTCCACCTTGTAATCCTATTCTTTTTTGCCAATCCTGTAATCCTACTCTTGGCTATAGGGAATTCGAGGCCATAGTTTTACACGGTTACCTATAGAGCGAGGTGGATTACTATTTTTGTCTGCAACTGTACCTCGTCGCGCCACGCCTAGAGTTTCAGGGATTTCAGTAACGTCAGGTGAGAACTACATTGGACAGACTACAAAATAAACTTCAAAACAGACTACAAACGACTACAAAGTAAACTACAACAAAGACTACACAATAAGCTATAATACAGGTTACAAAACACTACAAAAATAAACTTCAAGACAGGCTACAAAACAAGGTACATAATATACTACAAAGACTACAAAGAAAACTTGAAAAGACATTTTAAATAACCCAGTATACTACAAAATACACTACAAAACAGCCCAAAAAGAAGAATACAATATATCTACAGCATAGGTTAATTCCAGTCTTGTTCTGTCTAATCAGGAACAAATGTTCTGGAGGGGCGCCTTCGTGTGGTGGCACACAACTCAGCGGCTCAACTGCCTGGTTATACAAACGTCTCCAGTTATTTCCCTATCCCAGAAAGACGGACGGTGGATTGCAGGAGAAGGGCATATTCAGCCTGCAGTCCACTGGGTTCACGTTTCAGATGAACCCAGGGTAACACCACCACCACCACCAACAACTACTACTACTACTACTACTGTCCGCCCAAAACTCCACTGTGCCTACTTCACACTTGGGGCATGTCCGTCACTTTCCTCCCTGACGCATCATATCAAAGAGAATTATATAAGAGTGTATGTGAGTGAGGTGGAGGGTGGAAGAGGGAGGGGGAGACCGAGGATGAGATGGAGGGATGGGGTGGAGAGGTATATGAGAGAGGGGGGTGTGAGTTGGGAGCAGGGTAGTGAAATGGCGGGGGACAGGGCGACTTGGAGGCGATTTGTTTGTGGCCACCCCAAACGGGATTGAGGCGTCTGGCAATAGATAGATAGATAGATAGGGAATCATATCAATGCCTCTCTCAGCTTAGGATTATTAGCCAGCAGAGTTAAGTGGAATGAAAAGGGGATTAAATGGACAATTTTTATCTCCAACTGTATGTACATAATTATTCTACTCTTTTTACTCTATGCCTAAAATTGAAATCTCTCCATCTTATAAGCTGAGTTTTACAAATAGATTATATAACCTTTCAATATGATGCTTGTCGCGAAGTGCTATGAACAGGATGCAGAGCCACAGCATTGTCCTCTCCTACTACTAACAATAAAATGAAGCTAGAATATGATGCTTGTCACGAAGAAGTGTTATATGGATAGGATAAAAAGCCATAGTATTGTCTTTCTTCTAGTACTGAGCTGCGTGAAATAAGCTGCAAGGGACGAAAATCTGGGCCAGGTTAGGGTGAAAGAACTGTATATTTTATCCGCCCTTCACTGCATGGTTGGCAGAAGTTGTGTAATAAAGGCTACAAATGTTTCCTTCAGGGTCATTACTAGCAAACTCTAAAAATAATAATAACAATAATAATAATAATAATAATAAATAATAAAAATAATAAAGATGTTGCTTATGATGATGATGATGGTGGTGGTGGTTGTGGTGGATGATGACTGTAGTAGTAGTAGTAGAAGTTGTAAGAGGTTGCAGCAGCATCATAAATAGCACTAACGGGAAGATGTGGGCGAAGGAGGAGGAGAAGGAGGAGGAGGAGGAGTAGCAGTAGTAGTAGTAGTAGTAGTAGTTGTAAAGGTAGTAGTTGTAATGAATGAACATACAGTATATACCCCAAATGACTCACTACCCTAGCCCCTCTCCTCTCTACCCCCTACCGACGGATGAGTAACATACAGGGTGAGTATGAGTAGGGATGTGACGTCATGACCTGATGTGACGTCACGGCTTCCCTTTCCTACCTTCTCATCCGCCACACCCATTTCACAGCTATTCATCCATTCATCCATGTTTTATTCATTTTGTTATTCATGCCCATTTATTCATTTATATATCTTTAGTTTCCTATCTATCTATGTATCTACCTTTTTTAAATATAAGATGAGGAGGAAGGAAAAACAAATAAAAAAATCCATACACCAGATTACAGGTGTCCTATATACCTATCTGTCTGTCTGTCCGTCTGTCTGTCTCTCGTGACAATTTGTAATTCATGTTGTTATATATTCAGATTTTACTAATATAAAAAATTGCGCACGCGCTCGTGTGTGTGTGTGTGTGTGTGTGTGTGTGTGTGTGTGTGTTAAAGTGAATGAGTTAACATTGTTCATTTACTTAAAGAATCATGAATAACTGAATCAAAGTTTATAAATTACGCATAAATAACCAAGCTCTAATAAAAATGAATACAAAATGATAAAACTGTCCAATAAAACAGCTCACGATAAATGAATCAGATTAAATGAATAACCAAAATAATTCACGGCTCCTATGACTTATTTTCAGCTTATAAATTCGTCTGACGCCCTGAGTTATAAGTAATTTGTTTATAATCTTCTCCTCGTTTATTCATGTTTAATTTATCATAGTTTCCCATTCAAGATTTATCAATTTCCTTATCTATGCATGATAATCCAAATGTATTTCACAAACTTTCATCCAGTTATTCACAATTCACTGACTAAATCATGTACGCACGCTCACTTGATGGAAGCACACACACACACACACACACACACACACACACACACACACACACACTACCCTGAACAGTAACTCAATCGATTCATGAAAGCGCACACTCGCTCGTGTGTTGGCACTTGTGCAGGGTACACACACACACACACACCTCCAATGAACCGAAGATGATTCAACCTCCTTTCCAGTAACTCTCTCTCTCTCTCTCTCTCTCTCTCTCAGAACTAGTTTTATGAGGTTTCCCCTCATCAGTCGTCTAGTGATGGAAAGAAAGATGACGATGACGATGACGATGACGATGATGATGCGCAGAAAAAATTTAAAACTATTGAAAAGAGAGAGAGAGAGAGAGAGAGAGAGAGAGAGAGTCCATGGTTTCTGACACTTTGTTGTTGGATAAATTAATAGGAATTGTCCCCACTCAACACACACACACAATAAACTCAGAAAAGGCAAAACTTAGAGAGAGAGAGAGAGAGAGAGAGAGAGAGAGAGAGAGAGTATGGGTCTCTCTCTCTCTCTCTCTCTCCATTTAAAAAATCGGATTCCACAGAAGACATCAATTTGGCGTCTAGTATTGACGTCCTTCCTGGAAATCCAACCGAATGACGTAACCTCGACCTTCCAGAACCGTAACTCCTTCCATACGGCGACTTATTATTTTTTTTTGTTCCTGCTACTTTCCTGGCACTTTTATTTTACTATAGGAGCGTAATTTCCACCCGTTTACTCCCATGATTCTCTCTCTCTCTCTCTCTCTCTCTCTCTAAGGAGCTGCGAAACCTTGACCTTACAGAACCTTAACCCTTTGGCGCACAGACGACTTTCACTTTCATTCCGGCACCATCAGACGGTTTTTTCTCTTATAACCCTCTACTGCTGGGCGGAAGGAAAATCACTCGTCCTGAAGGGGTTGACTTATTCCGATGACAGACTATACTCCTTTTACTCTAACTTGGCCTAAAACTGCGCTCTCTCTCTCTCTCTCTCTCTCTCTCTCTCTCTCTGAATGCTGAGCTGTAACGGGGGGATTACTACTAGAATATCGCGCTAGTCACGAAGAAGTGCTATGGACAAAATGTAGTCACTGAGCTACATGATATTAACAGTGAATGGACAAAAGCTGGACCACGTTAATGTGAAAGGAGTATTGTTTCCTTTGTTCTTATGACTTACAACCCATTTTAATTCACCTCAGGAAGGTTTTATAGTACTGAAGGCGTTAATGAGGGCTGTCTCTAACCCCTCCTGCTCGAAACGCCTCTTCAAAACGGAATAAATTCGTCTGGAAACATCACAAATTAAGTTGAAAAATGTCACCAGATTCGAGGGGTTGTCAGCGTAAACCCCTTCAGAACGATGACCACTTGTATTTCAATTTTTGCCACCACCAGATGATTTTATTCAGCTTCGGAGGTCGCCGGGGACGAAGATTTTTATTTTTGAAGAAGATTCTACTGTCAGACGATTTTATTCAGCTTTGGAGAGGTCGTTGGGGACGGAGATTTTTATTTTCTGTAATATTCTACCGTCAGACGATTTTACTCAGCTCCAGACGCCGCGTAGTGATAGATCTAAAAATAACCGAATACTCACAATGAAACAGCAAAAACTAGGCTACAGTAGGATGCATATATTTTTTTTTTTTCAATGACGTAAGTTGCTGATTCACAGGCACATGACTTCGTGACGTCAATAACGGGTTGTGTGGTTATGACGTACTCTGGCCTTGAGATAGAGATTTCAAATGTTTAAACTTTTTCCATATCACGCCTCGTTATCTCCTATCACGGTTACAATGCAGATGATTGTGGTAGGCATTAAAAACAAAATTTAGGCCTATTGCACCACATTTACTTCTGAACTAGCGGTTACAGAAATTCAATGACGTCAGCACTCGTCTGGGGCTTTGCCATTGGAGGACTCAAGGTGTGACGTCACTTTCTCCTTAAGACGCCGCGCCTTTTCCTTCAACTGGTCTCAGAGCTCTTCAAAACTTTCCAATTTCCTTCGTTCCTGGGTATAATCCGAGCAAAAAATATATATATCTGTACCTTTAAAACTAACATTCGCATTTCTACTTAAAAACAATTATGACACTTGGATTTTTCCCATACATCACTGCAAATGCCGGAAACGGAAAGACAAGATTTCAAACATTTGGGATTACCTGAATAGTGGAAATCCTCTCTAATTTCAAACAGACAATTTGACAAAGTCTACCATTTGTGACCCATACAAATATGTATAATGAACAGGTATTATTTGACGACATGGTGCAATAAGGAAAAAATAAAATTAAGGCATTCAGGCAGCCCAGCAACAGATGAGTCACGACAACGGCTCCCGTTTCTTTTCGCTTTATCTCGTTTTATTACAACGTAGTCACATTAATATTTCCACTGTCAGTATGTATGTTTCTTCTATAGTCTCCAGTTGCATACCTGATTCACAGTAGAACATCGCATAATGCACAATGATTCAGAAAAGACACTCGAAAGTAATCATGGAGTAAGGGCATACGTGAGCGAAAATCATACAGCGAACGATCGTCTACGAGAATCGACTTCACCCCCCACGCGCTACAGGTGTTCCCACGTCACATGATCCCAAGCGTTCGCGGATTCGTATATATTTTCGGGTCTGCCTCACAGCCTGCTACTGCCACAGCCGACCATTATACGAGTTGGGTCGGGAAAACAGCTAAGAACTATCGAACTGCACAATAAGGGAACTCAAACTACTATTAACCAATACTCTCATTAGATTCATAAGTGTTGCGATAGTGGTGGATCTGACTTTGGTGTAAGAGCAATAATCTAGTCAATAATTCTGTGATAAAATACTGAAGCAATACTTAAAAGGTTGAAAGTACGACAGAGGAAACCTGGAGCAGAAACAAGTGAGCAGATAACACCTCCACCTAAGCGCCATTTTGAAGGAACTACGCAGCAGCGTGCAGCGGCCAGTGGGCCAGAGAACCTAGTGTGCGCCCAGTCATCACTGAGTGTAGACGTGTGGCTCTTCTGGACATTAACTTCTACCCTTAAACTCCTGTATTTGCGAACTTTCCGACTCGACAGCGAACAAGATGGGGTGCATAACGAAACTTGGGCTCTTTGTGTTGAACTTCGCCATTTTTGTAAGTATGGTTGAGTTAAAATAGCCATTACAACCAAGTGATTTTTTTTTCCTTATTTGTCTTATATGTAACCTTTCAATAAATCAATCTGCTTAATTTATTTAGAGTTGATAACTTGTAGCTGTGTATGTGGAACAGCAGTGACGAGAAATGTCAGTCGTGGAGAAACCAGGTTAATATTACGGCAACACTTGAGCTTTCAAATGCTGCCATCTGTTCACACTTAACCGACCACTTTTCACTTTCCAACGATTTACACGTTGGTATTCTAGAAATAAGCAGTAGACATATCATTGTAGTCAAAAGATCTGCTTGTCTGCTATATACTGTAGTCATTCCCCCCCCCCCACAAAAGGAACAAAGTATAATGTTACCATCTGTTTCGTGACAAAGTATGGCTGCATTGACTAAGCTCATTACTGCGATAATGTTTTATTTTGCTATATCATGACTTCATTTAAGGAGAGGCCTCTATTAACTCGTCCAGTTTGACTTATTGCTGAAGCGAAGTGAAATCAAGAGGTATGAATAAACAAAATCCATTCTCTACATGAGATATCTTATTTGTTAAATATATGGCAACTACTTGTGGTCATTGGGATCATTCTGGCAACTGTGTGAAATTATTTGATTTTGGCCTTAATTCCATAGAAGCTGCTTCGGTTTACAAATATTACTGACCTAACCTTGCGTCTTTATAAAGGGCTGGAACGGTATTGGAAGTGTATTTGCGAAAGAAGCGCTGTGAATGAGATTTACCGGTACACAAAACGTCCCCCCCAAAAAAAAAAAAAAAAAAAAAAAAATGCACCGTGGGCTACTTATGGCTTTAATGTCATTAATCCCACCATAAGTCTCCCCTTGGTCGAATAGAAGTCTGATGGCAACAAGAATGTACTCTCACTGATGAGGTAAAAACGGGTATGTCGAGGGGCAGGGAGTATATAAATAGGCCTTACGTAACTTCACTTTCACATCGCCTGTACGATATTTCAGTTATTCCTAAGACCTAGGGGATTCTGTTCAGTTTAAGAAAGCATTTTTTGATCTGTGACATTAATATGGAGTAAGGCAGGTGTTATAATGTGGAATAAAGTAGGATTAATTCAACACAGACCTCAGCTTCATAAGTAATAATCAGTAAGGTATTCAGTTTTATTCACCTTGGGATAAAATTTTCGAGCTTTGTAATAGTCATAAATACCATAGCAA
>NC_137048.1:32353406-32395906 GCF_032717465.1 Coenobita brevimanus
TAGGGTATTGATTTTGATTACAGTAACTACTTTACATTAAAAAAAATTAGTACTTTTATATTCGACTTTTTTCTCGATTTCAACTTTTTTTTTTTTTTTTTTTTTTTTTTTTTTTTGTGCGGTGGATTATCTTTAGGTATTAGCTTTTTATGTGTATATATACTTTTTTTTTTTTTTAAATCTTTAAAAAAATCTTTTACATTGTGCTAACAACCCTAACGCAGACAAGTAAGGATGCTTCCTGTATAATATAGGAGTGTAGAAGGGCAAGGAGGGTGGATGTGGAAAGTAAACATTTACGTTCTTGCATGTTATATACAGCGTTAGATGGTAATATGAGCTGGTAAGGTGATATTAAACATGAAATTGCTTGTACATCACTAAATGTTCCTTTTCCATGGCCGGTTGTGCAGTGAGAGGTATGATATGTTAGGATGGTAGTATGGTATCTTGGGATGATAGGTATGGAAATGGCAGTAGCTAGGCTTAATTTATCACTAACATTTACTATTGTTTTCCAGTATGCAGCTATTGTAACAGTGTTGCTGCTTGGAGAGATCACACTGGCCATTTTGTTGCTGATATACCCTCAGAAGGCAGAGAATTTAATCAAGAAAGAAATGCTGGGAGCTTTCAAGAAATATGGAGCTGATGACCCTTCCCTTGACAAGACCATCGACAGCATACAGCATGATGTGAGTTGGGGTTGGGAGAGTTGTCTGTTGTGAGGCTATATGAGCATGTGTTAGCGTATATAGCCTAGGCATATGCACTGGTCATCTACCCTTAAATACTCTGGACAGTGGTTGCCTAGCCTCAGGCTCCTACACTTGGAAGGGAATTAAATGGGGTTACAGGTTACAGTTGGTATTTTATAAGGCATCATGGTCCATATTAAGAACCATAATTTGGAGGATAAATAGGCTTCCATAGCAATATCCAAGTAACATATATTTTCATTCACACTTCCCTCTAATATTCGCTCGTTTGCCTGTGAAGTGTGTGACAACTATGCAAGTAAGTGACGACATTCATAAACAAGCAGCTTATTATCTGGACCTCATTTCCCACCCTAGGGCAGGGTGAGGACAGTTTACTTGGTTTAAAAAAAAAAAAAAAAAAAAAGTGGCTAAGAAAACTTCAGTTGGACTGGTTGCCTTGCCTTGTGTATGGGTTCTGTCTGTAAGGGAAGACTGAAGGATTTTCACCCTTGTAACGTAGCCGTTTGATTTAAGATATGCTACCGCTCTATCCTTAGGCCTCTAAGCCTGCTCTTCAAGTAGAGGTATGGTAACTAACATGGAAATAAATTATTAGTGATCACTATTATGAGTAGCTGTTAGTTGTACTGGTACCGTATTAAAAATGTAGCACTTAAGATGAAAAAGAGGAACAGGGTATGTCAGATATGGTTAGAATTTGCATAATTTACTTATGTTATTCTACTGTCCAACTTTGTGATCCAATACCATATGACTGTAATTGAATTTTACACTTGAACTTGGATTATCACAGAACTTTGCTTTGATGTCAGTTCTTTGGCAGCAAAAAGTTTACGGGAGGTGAATAAAACATCATTGCTAAGCTGAAATATAATAGGTATTCTTGGCCAAAGCATTAATAATGGTAGTTTTGCTTTTGGTGCCCAAGGCTTCTCTTGAGCATGGTAAGATCATATCCACTAGAGAAGTATACACAGTAGGTTATTCAGATCTGTCACTGATATTATTTGCTGAAGAGGTGTGTAAGCTACATTTTCATTCAGTACAGTACTGTAGATTTATCAGTAACTTTTTCTATGTATATATTTAGCTGGAATGTTGTGGTGTGAATAACTACACTGACTGGAAGGAGGAAATCCCCTGGGGCAGTGGGCAAAATGTGAGCAAAGGTTGCTGCAAGGAAATGGAGGAGGACTGTGGGATGAACATCTTTGACAAGTCACCTTCTCAAATTGAAAATACAATCTACACCCAAGGTTGCTACGAGGCTCTGAAGGAGGACCTTAAGAGCGAGACCATTGCACTTGGGGTAGTCCTCTTCCTCATGGCAATTGTTCAGGTGTGTGCCCCCCCCCCCCCCCCAAGTTTGGCTACTCTGTCCATCCCCTGCTTAAAATTTTCATTGAAGTGGGACATCATGCACTGGCTCAAGTATAACCATGCTGCTTCATTACCCAGGTTTATATATAATTGTCCCTGTTTAGCAGCTTAATTACCCAGGTATATACAGTAATTGTCCTTGTCCACTGAAAGGAGGGTATACTGCTTGTGAAGGCGCAGCTTCAACCTACAGTCCATTGTATTCATGATGTTCAGCCTGGAGTCGAAACAATAATCCACAACACATTACCCATCCTTGTACATATCCTTTACTCTTCCGATGATATACTCAACTCGACAACCTTTCCCTTGTATACACCCTTTCTCTGTTAACTCTACGACCTTTCTCTTGCATACACCTTTTCCCTTTTAGCCTATAAACCCTTTGCTTGTATTTTGTACAAACTTTACATTGTCCACCATATTCTACATCCTTTCTATAGTATACTGTACATTCACTTTTATTCACCCTATTAGCTAAACACCTTTGCTTATATGCATCTTTCCCTCATACACACATTTTTTCCTTTATGGCTATACAGTATACTCTTTTTTTTCTCACACCCTTTTCATTGTTTACACACTTCTTTGTACAGGTATAGCTACACCCTTTCCTTAGTATACAACCTCCCATATATACACCCATTTATAGACCAGTTTGCTGGACTGTCTTATTTCTTGCAACCGTTTCACCAATACTCTCCCATTTCACTAGCTTCCTGTACTTCATATGGCATAGCACTGAAAATTTAAGTCCATATTTTAGTTTTTACTTCTGTTCAGAATATAAAAGTACAGTTCCAGTTGACTGGATGTTTGTTGTCTGTGGATTATTAAGCAGCCATAGAATATTAATTACACTTTCATTTTTTTGTAAGCAGCTGTAACCCCCTAAGCCTCGGTTTTCAAAAACCTCTACTCGATTCATCAAAAAATAGCATCCTGTGCTTTGTAAGGAGTTACTGTAAGCAGTCACTAACCCCTGAGTTATAGAAGTCTCAAACTGAAACTGCTATAGTTTGCTGGAAGCATCTGTATTGTAATGTATTTGTTCTTTTTCCCAACCCAACAGGTGATGGCTGTCAGCTGCGCTTGTGGACTTAGCCGAAAGTCAAGCCACTACGCATAGACAAGTGACCTGAGAGGAATCCTCTTTACTCCATTTTCTAACTTTTATTCCTTAACTAATCTTTAGAACCAGGCCATTCTTGCTTTCTCTATGGCCTCTCTGCCTTATCCTCCCACCCCCTCCTCATTAAACCTCCAATTATATATATATATATATATATATATATATATATATATATATATATATATATATATATATAAAACCTTGCTGCCTTATCCCTCCACAATTTTAAATAGCTCACTTTACATCCATAACCTTTTTGCACTGTCCTATACCCTGTTTTTAATTTTTTTTTTTTTTTTCTTTTATAGTCCATCATTAATACAGCACAGTCTTCAAAGATAACTAATTAGGTGTTTGTGCAAAAGGCGTTTGTCAGTGCCAGAACTATTAAGTAAACTTGTTTGCATAAATAAGGATAAAGTTTTTCATTTTGTATATACTGTACCTGCACTGATGTCACCACTGCATTTTGAAAAGATTTTTTTTTTTTTTTTGCTCATTCCATATGATCGTTTTACCAGAAATGAAATTTTACTTCTTTTTTAACAGTGAAAGGTATTTTGTTCTGGCACAAGTTACTAATATTTATGAGTAGTTATGGACACAAAAAAGTTGGTATTATAGTTATGAGAAGGATAGATGTAGCCATTATATTGATTTATAAAATATTTATCACTGTACCTGTTTAAATAGCAATTATTACCACTACTGCCTTGTGGTTAAATGAGGAATCTACAGCATTCCCCTGCCTTGTATGTCTGTGATTTATGTTTTATAATAAAATGGAAATTTTTATATAGTTTATATACCACCCAAAGTAATCTTAATTTGTCATTAATTTACATACTCTTTGGGGTTAGTAAGGAATGTGTGGGGAGTGGAAGGTGGATATGTCAAGGCTGAAGGTGGATTATAAATGTGGATTAAGGAAGCCTGTTCATAACAGGGTTCAAGAGTGCTTAAATGGTATATGCATATGGAGAGAAGGGATGTAGATAAAAAAAGTGAAGAGGGTACAGCATATGTCATAATTAGAACATTGAAGGCATGGTAGATAATGGTGGATGAATATGGCAACTGAGTCTGAAGAGGAATGGAAACACGAAGTCTGCAAACTGATGTGGATGAATCTTATAGGCTACTTCATTTTAATGAAGTGTTTGACATCTGAGATACAGAACATCTATTTAGAAAAATACCAATTCTCATAGGCTTCTCACTCCTATGCTTCCTTCCTACAGTTCTCATGGGGCAACACTGGATTAGATGATGATAAAGAATGAACCAATAATTGTGCAGATAGGTCTGTGGGGTGGAGTCAGAATTCCAGAAATGAGTAATTTCACTGATCATCCTGTTAATAGTATTAATATGCCTTCTTGAATTCTGGGCACTACCTCACCCCATCCATAAAAAAAAAAAAAAGTGTTAATGATTCACTTAAATGTCAAGCATCTTCATACCAGTAAATGAAGTTCTGTGAAATTAAAGTACTGTGCTTTATTTGTTGGAATCTATATTCATTACCTCTGCAAAAAGAGTTGGAGGAGATTATGTGGTCACCCCTGTTTGTCCAAAGTATCTCAAAAACTTATTGGTGGAACTGAATGAACTTTTGTGGATATATGGATAAATAAACCATGGACAGTTGATTAAATCTTGGTGGTGATTGGAGCAGTCTGGCATAGGCATTGGCAGAGGTATGAATATCTGACTGCTGTGTGTTCTTGTTCTTAGAAGTTGTTGGGATGTGTTGTAACTAGGAAACAGCCACTGTTTTAATACATCAATACATTATGATAATCACTGGCTAATCCCTCGTTAAAAACTGATCTACCAGAAGCAGTGGAGCCCAAGGGCCCAGGAGTAGGCTACTTAGTCCTGGTATTTAAGGAGAGAGCAATTTATTGGTTGCTTCAGAGTAGCATTAGGCTTGTGAATGATTATTTCAAACCACCTCTTGGATGTAACCTTTATGGGCCACATCCAGATGGAGTGACTTTGTACTAGTTTTGGCCTGTGGTAAAAAATAACACTGTACACTATATGTCAACATCTTGGGAAAACTTGTGGGTCACAGAGGAACACTGAGGCTTTGCAAGTTCACTTGCCCAGATTAAAGGGTAGGAGAAAAACCTTCCTTGGCAGTATTTTGCATATGACCCATAAAATTTCAGCCACCTTCTGGGTCTCTGAACTTTGGTGAGTGGAACAGCCTTCACTAGACTTTCAAATTCTGCTAATTATCTTGCATAACAAAGTACTGTATTACTATGGCACTGACTTAAGTTGAATTATATGCCTCTTTAACCCTTTTGCCATAGTTGGTGCACTTGAGTATAATACGAACATCATCGTATTGTACTGTTTATAAGGGTCCCAACATGCTTGCAAGCATTGGTCTTGGTTACCTTAGTAATGGTGGCTCTCCACACAGCTTGATATCTGGCAGCCTCCCTGTTCAATCCCTTATAAAAGGATATTTTTTAACTGATTAACATCAAAGAGCACAACAGTGTCTCAAGTAACTCTTTCTTTGCTACAGATACACTTCAGAATCATACTTAGGTTAACCCCAGACGATTTTTTTCACTCGAGAAATCCTAACAGTTAAAGAGTTACTACAGCGAAGAGGCACTGACTAGGTAATATCAATGAAGAAGTGTGAATTTCTGTATACATGCCAATGTATTGCCTGTGCATCTGTTCATATATATATATATACCGGTATGTCAGCTCAAGATGTATGTATGTCAAGCTCCAGTTTGAGAAGATGAAAGTGGCATATGCACTGCGTGATGACAGGAGTGAGAGACAGAAAGACAGGTTCTGGGATGAGCTGGATGAAGCAGTGGGAGAAATGCCCAGGTGCTATAAAGTAATTGTAGTGTACTAATGGGCGATATGAATGGAAGAGTAGGTACTTGTCCTGAGGATGACACAATGGGTTGTAATGGTGTACCAGGAGAAAATGATTATGGGAAGCAACTGAAGGATGTGTGCCAGGAAAGGAGGTCGTGCATTTGTAACTCGTATTTCAAAAACAAAGATGCGCATAAATATACTGTACGTGGTATAAGTGGAAACGGGGATCGTGCTGAAAGGAGCCTGAGTGATTACATGCATGTAGAGAGGTCGATGCTGGGAATGGTTGCTGATAAAAGGGCCGTGAGAGGACGATGTGGAGGTCTGTCAGATCATAGGACTGGTGTGTGCAAGATCAAGCTGAGAGGAGTGAGGTGGACAAGGAGAGAAAGGAGCAGTCAGGGAGAAATACTGAAAGTCAAGAAGCTGAGGATCAAAGAAATGACAGATGAATACTGGACCAAAGTATGGGAGGAGTTGGAATCAGTGAATTGGAATGAAATGGATCTAGGCAGCTTGTGGAATGCATCTGAGGATTGCTTAGTTAGGAATGCTAAAGCAGTGTGTGGTGTGGCAAGAAAAACAAGAAGAAAGGTACAGCATGGAGGGATGAAGATGTTAAGAAAGCAGTGGAGGAAAAGACGAAGAAGTGGCTAGAGTGGTCACAGGACGGGTTCAATTGAAGTAACTGAATATATTGACATCAAGAAGCACGCAAAGAGACTAGTGAAGAGGAAAAATAAGGAGGTAAATGATGATCTAGGAAGAAAAATGAATGCAAATTACTCTGAAAATAGGAAGTTATTCTAGAAAGATGTGCGGAAATGTCGATGTGACAGCAGAAGGAAGCGTGAAAGTCTGAAGGTTGTAAGTGGCAGATTATTAACCCATGGGGATGAAGTAAGGACCAGATGGAAAGAATATTTTGAAAGTCTGATGAATGGGAATGGAGAAAACAAAGCGACTGTTAACATGACTGGTTTGGGGGATGTGCAGAGAAGGAATGCAGTGCCAGGAAACGTGACACTCGCACAGGTGAAGAATGCTGTGAAGTGGCTGAAAAATGGGAAAGCAGCTGGAGTTGATGAGGTGTATGAAGAGATGATTAAGTGTAGTGAAGAATGTGGAATGAAGTGCTTGTTGGAGATATGTAAGAAGGCATGGAAGAGTGAAACTGTTCCAGCACAGTGAAAAAAGGCTGTGATTGTAACCCTGTACAAAAATAAAGGTGAGCAAAGTGAGTGCAAGAATTATCGTTGCATAAGTTTATTGACTGTTGTTGGAAGGTACTGTATATGGAAGAGTTATTACCGAGAAAGTAAGAGAGATATAAAAAATCCTTATGAATGATGAACAGGGTGGCTTCAGGAGTGGCAGAGGATGTGTGGATCAAATATTCGTGGTGAGACAGATACTGGAGAAGGCTTGTAAGAAGGACTAAGGTGTTTATGGCATTTATGGATCTGGAAAATGCAAACCACAAAGAAGACAGAGAAGGATTGTGGAAGGTTTTGCGCATGTAGGGTGAAGATGTTATGCTGCCAGGTGCTGTCAAGAGTCTTTATGATGGTAGTGAGGCATGTGTAAGGGTAAATGGGCATTTAATTGAATGGTTCACAATCAATGTGGGTGTGCGACAAGGTCGTGTGATGTTCCCATGGTTGTTCAACATATATATGGATGGGGTGACGAGAGAAGTAAAAACATAAGTAATGGAGTGAGGGATGGCATTGGTAATGAACAGCGATGGATGGAATCTCACAAATTTGCATGCTGATGATGCAGTTCTACTTGTAAATACTAGACAAGAACATGGTAGGCTAGTACAGAGTATTGCTAATGTCTTTGGGCGTTGTGCCCTGAAAGTAAATGTAGAAAAGAATAAAGTGATGATAATCGAGAGAGAGAAGGTGACTTCTGGTAAGATATTACAGTGAATGGAGAGAGGCTGGAATTGGTGAGACAGTTCAAATACCTGTGTACAGTGATAGAAAAAAGAAGAAAATGGGCAGACGAAGTGGAAAGTTGAGTGACACAAGGAAGGAAAGTAGCTGGTGATATGAAGGCCTTGATATGAAACAGAGGCTTGAGTGTTGCTTGAGCCTTACATGGAGTCTTAGTGCCAACTTTAACATATGGATGGGACTCTATAGTTTGGCATGAAAATGAAAAGTAAAGAGTGAGAGCTGTGGAGACGGGACTGCTCAGGAATGTACGTGGGGTACAGAGAGCGGATAGGATACGAAATAATGTGATTCGTGAACGATGCGGAATGAGGAAGTCCGTGGACACCAGAACAGAAGAGAGTGTACTGAGATGGTATGGTCATGTGGAGAGAATGGATAACAATAGTGTGGTGAAAGATGTATATCTGAGCGAATCTGAAGAATGATGGAGGCGAGGTAGGCCAAGAAGAAGGTGGAGGGATATGGTGGATGAGTGTGTGAGTTAGAGAGGTATGGAAGTCAGTGAGGCTAGGGAACTGACAAGAGATCAAACTGGCTGGATGAATGCTGTTAGAAGAAGTGCATGATTAGGGATCTGGCACCCCTTTTTAACGTGACAGCATCCAGATTAACTCTATGTTTATGTGAAGCTACAGAATATAGTGAAAGTTTCTGGCATGTCAGAATGAGCACGGATTCTCGGGGCTTGAATGATGAGTGAATGGAAGTGTGGCCCATCGGACTGGGCAAACTTATGCTGTCTGGACGTTGCTATATATATATACTGTATATGGTATATCATCATCATCTAATCCTGTGTTGCCCCATGAGGAACGTAGGAGCCCGGGTTTGGCAAGTTGGTCCTGATATTTTAAATGAGAATGACCAGCCTCACTCATCCCAGAGTGGCAATACGTGAACAATAAACCCCAACCACCCCTTGGATGACTATGGAAACCTGCACAGGCTCAATCCGACTGGAGCGCCTTAATTACCCACTAAACCATCAAGTGCCATAATTTGGTTCAATGGTTACCACCCAGCATGGCAAATGGTTTCCTGGTGTTTTCCTGGTGTACAGGAAATCATTTGGCCTGTCACTCACTGTAGTCACCAACAGGGTGAAGGAGGAGGAAAGAATGACTGGGGGAAAAAAAAAGACAGAATTGGGAGTGTAGAATCACCCGTAGGCATAAGGATGAGGAAAGAAAGAAGGAAAGAAAGACAGAAGACGGAAGGAAAGATGGAAGGAAGAAAGGTAGGGGCAGTCACCCGAGAACAGCACTACATCAAGTGAGTGGATGGTGAGAGCCATCACCTACCATATATATATATATATATATATATATATATATATATATACTCTGTATAAAGCATGGAAAAGGAACCCTAAACTAGAATCCTGCAGACTGTTCTCTCTCTCTCTCTCTCTAAAAAAAAAAAAAAAAAAAAAAAAAAAAAATAGCCAAAACAAAGATTCGACATTTAAAAGACTGACGATCATAGGCAGTAAGAAATAAATACAGACGAAGACGGTTCCAACACCTGTTGCATACATGAAGGACTGGAAGTAACAGTTAACTCTTGCATTACTGTTGGACAGAAATGGGATTGATAGTTTGCTACCGGACGGAGAGATGCAAGCTGCCAGTGAGAGGGAAAAAAAAAAAAATGGTACACAGAGATTGACTGGCAAACTGACATGACTTTAAATTCCACTATATTAACCCCACTTCCAGAGGTGCATCTTAATCTAAAAAACATCGTCCGACATAATGCGAAAAAAATCGAATTCAATGTGGGTATAACCTCAAGTAACTGCATGTGCGTGGGGACTAACCCATGGGCGAGGAATAATAAGCTGACACTGTCCCTTATTCTCTGGCCTTGGAGATTTAGTACTCTCTCTTACTTGACGATGTACGAGTATTTTGCATTATTTCACCTTCATAATATCGACTTGATCTGTAGTATTTCTTCCTTGGCGATGTTGTTTCCGTATTTCACCTTCACGAATTTTTTCCATAGTTTAGTTTTCTTCCTCTGCATTTTTTTTTTTTTTTTTTTACTTTTTCTCTGCACGATTCATTCTCTCTCTCTCTCTCTCTCTCTCTCTCTCTCTCTCTCTCTCTCTCTCTTTAATACTGCCTTTTTACCCCACCGTCTTTGTTGTCTGGCGCTATTTGTATACCACACCCTATGCCTGTTTCACTTTATTAATATTGTCTTTTATGTTAACTAAATAATTCAGTGGGCTTTCTGCTGATAGTTAAGCCTCTTTCGTGCTTTGTCACTCCTTGTTGTCTTGATCTTACCCCACCATCCTTGAGCGGGATATGGAAGTCAAGATGATCATAACACTGACTTATCCTGCATTCTTGCTGGTACAGCCTTGGAAACTTCCCAGATTTTCTTTCTTACTCATATATTTTGCATGCTTCACCTTGATGTACTTTTCTATTATTGTATTTTATGTATACAACACTCAAGCACCTAGGACTCACTATCAGTTGTAACAAATCATCATGAGTTTACCGGAATAGCAAACTTCAATTGTCCCCACCGTAAGAGGGCTAATATTATCCTACATTTAATGTACTGTATATATATATATATATATATATATATATATATATATATATATATATATATATATATATATATATATATACATATATACATATATATATATATATATATATATATACATATATATATATATATATATATATATATATATATATATATATATATATATAATCCTAAATCCAGTATAAGAGGTTTTGTGTCTTTCAGTGAGGAATTTTGCATTCATCAGCTTAAAGTACCTTGCAGCCTAAGGACAATTTTTCTTTTGTTCTTGCTTCCACCTGACGATTTTATTCAGGTATATAGAGAAATTTCGAAGTGAAAGGGTTAGGTATAGCCTTCATTAATCCCCTAAATAGTGAGAGTCGCTCCCAAATTCAAGGAAATCATCTGAGGGAAGCTACAAGATAACAGGCACTACGGTACGTTCTCTGGCAGGACACATTATTGTCTTGTATTTTGTTTATGAGGGGTGCGGTGACTCGGTGGTCAGCGTACTTGTATCGCTATGAATGTAGACCGTACCTTGGGTTCACACCACACCCATAGCAGACATCTGAAGTGGGTAGGCTACTGGTGTGTACTATCATTTGCCTACATATATTCTGTACTCTGACGGTTCTGCTAGTGACATATACGAATTAACTTTCCTAATCATGGCCATTAGCTATTCAAGTTCCACATGCATGACTACAGACATATAACTTCCTTTTTCGTACTTCGTATGTGACGGGATAATTCTAGCAGTCACTATGGCAACTCCGAGGGCCAGGTCCTGTAGTGGACGTAATATGAACTGTTACAAATACAGGCGTTTATATATATATATATATATATATATATATATATATATATATATATATATATATATATATATATATATATATACACACACACACACACACACACACACACACACACACACACACACGAGTACATATCAAAGATGCAGCAGGGAAAAGAAATCGCTGAGGAAGTCGTGTCACGAAACCTCGTAAGTCAACGAGAATGTTACGTGGGTGGGGTGCGTGTGTGTGATGGGAGGAGGCAGAAATTAAGGTCTGCATTTTTTCCTTTTCCGCAGCGTGCTGGCTTAGCTGAACTTCATTATGATTGTCCTGTCCTGGAACCACGTTAGCTCAGTGGCAGCGTGGACGTCTCTCGGTCTGTGTGTGGCAGTTAGGGTTCAAAGTCCAAAACGTGGCTGATATATATTTAAAGACACTTCAGATCATCATGTGTCTTCATGTGGCCACACCCTGTTCGTGTATATCGATGATGCATTCTCTCTCTCTCTCTCTCTCTCTCTCTCTCTCTCACACACACACACACACACACACACACACACACACACACACACACACATTAGAGCACCTCAACTTTCACATGCAACAATCTCACTACTGAACCCCTTGCCGATTCGTACTTCGGTAGCAGGAGGAAGCAGCTCAGTAGCCCTCTCACCGATAATGCTTTTAGATTACAGAAATAGACAGATTACAGGTGAAAGCTTCATTCGTAAAACAGACAGGTGAGACAGAAGGCAGAGAGGGACAAAAGTATTGGGATTGTGAAGCAGTTTTAGGGGCACTGAAAAAAGTATTAGAGGCATTGAAAAAAAGTATTTGGGGCATTGAAAAAAGTATTAGAGGCATTGAAAAAAAGTATTTGTGGCACTGAAAAGGTATTAGGGGCACTGAAGAAGTATTAGGGGCATTGAAAAAAAAAGTACTAGGGACATAGAAGAAGTATCAGAGGCACTGAAGAGGTACTGGAGGCACTGAAAAAGTATTAAGGGGACTGAAGAAGTATCAGGGGCACTGAAACGGTATTTGGGCACTGAAAAAATATTAGGGGCACTGAAGACATATCAAAGGCCTTAAAGATGTATTTTGGGCAATGACGATGTATCATGGGCATTGCAAAAATATTTGGGACACTGAAGAAGTATATGAGGCATTGAATTTGTATCAAAGGCCTTGAATAAGTACTTCTATACCATTTTCACCTTAACTTGGCTAAGATTTTCGTCCTTTTGCAGCTTATATCACATAGCTCAGTGGCAGAAAGAGGCACCGCTACGGCTCTATATTCATTCCACAGCACTTCTTCATGACCAGCACCATATACTAGTGTCACTCTATAGCACCATATACAATACTAGTGTTAATCTACTGTTACATCTCGGCATTCAAGAAGGAGAGATGGCAACTTTAGGCGAATCTGGAATAAAAAAGACTAAAGTGTTGACATGAAGTGCTAAAGATTAAGTCAGGAGAGAGGATATGACATGGGTGTGCTGACTTCTTCAATTCCATCATGCCTTGTGTATGTAAGTTTTCGAAAGTCCCCCTTCTTTAAAATTGGCACAAATAATAGCAATAGAAAAAGGCAATAGGCTGAAGGGGTGACTGGTGCGGCGATGTGGAGGCTACCGATAACAAGAGACTGATAAAAAAGATAATACAGATCACACGCAGAGGAATAGGGGGAAGGTGAGGCCAAGCAGAGGTAGTTATGATGGTGTAACAGGCTAAACGGCAGAGGTTTGACCACTGCGAGGGTGAATATGGAACAAAATGGACGGGAATGAAACATGCATGGTCTCTCTCTCTCTCTCTCTCATTATTATTATTATTATTATTAGTTCAAGTCTGTGCATTTGTAACACGTGATGCAATCTTGGCACATACTGAGGCGCTCCCACGGGTCGCTGATAACGCTGAGTCCACAGAGTGAGTCAATGTGTGTGTGTGTGTGTGTGTGTGTGTGTGTGTGTGTGTGTGTGTGTGTGTGTGTGTGTGTGTGTGTGTGTGTGTGTGTGTTTCCATAGCAACCCAACATGATATTACGAAAATCAATAACCCCTTCACTACGAAAGTTCTCATTAGTTGAATAATATTGTTAGGAGTTAGAAATACAAATTATACTTCTTTCCAACCCTTTCCTAACCCTTTATCTAACCCTTTTTTCTCTAACTTTTTTTTTTCTATCCCCCGTTTCTAGCCTTTTTTCTAACCCTATGAGTACGAATGGTGTATCCTAAACTAAAAAAAAAACAAAATATCCTAAACAGGGAGATCATCGCACTGAAGGGGTTACGGGATGAAGTTACCCCTTCAATACCACAGAGCTTTGTTTAAGCTGTGGCATGAAAAGCACTGAGAGAGAGAGAGAGAGAGGGAGAGAGAGAGAGAGAGTACAACCACCTTCAAACAACCATATCAACACCAAACAAATACCCATAAATCACTCCATTGATGCCAAACAGAACTAAAAAAAGAAATATGCATCAGTATCACAACACAAGTGCGCAGTGTAAGACCCATAACAGCAAGGGGCTGTGTTATCTGTTATCACTAATCTTATCAGCAAGCTAGTCCCCCCTTCCCCTCCCTCCCACTCACTCTCTCTCCCTCTCTCTCTCTCTCACATCACCCAACATACACCTAACTCTATCACTCTCGCATTCACGACGTAATTCTTCCTTTGTTTTGAGGATTAGGGCGTGAAGAAGAAGAACAAAGAAGAAAGGAAGGAAGGAAGGAAGGAAGGAAAAAGAGACGAGAAGGACTGATAAGGTAGGGAGAGAGGAGGAGAAGGAGTTTAGACCGAGAAAGAGAAGTGACACAAGGAAACAGGAAAGTGAAACAAAGAAGTGAGGAACTGGGAGAAGCAGGGGTGGTAGGAGAAGAGAAAAAGAGGAACTAACAGAAGAGGAAGGAGAGGAGACGGACGCCAAGAAGGGAGAGGAAAACAAGAATAAAGAAAATAACAAGATTAAGAAAGAAGGCGAAGAAGACAGGAAGATAACAACAGACACGAACAGAATCCGAACAAAACAAGAACAGAAAAGGAAAGTGGAAGCAGAACAGACAGAGAAACGGGCAGGTAAATACGACCACACAAAAAACACACAGCAGAAGGAGTAAAGACAGCAAAAAGTGAAAGCCAGAAACAGGAAGAGAACATAGCGGTGAAAGGCAGAGAAGGAGAAGAGACTGACAGGACGTGAGAGTAAGAAGAAAACAAGAAAAAAGATTGAGAAGAAATAAAGGATAGAAAAGGTGAGAAAGTAAGCAAGACCTTCAAGGATCATCATGGGTTGTGTCAGTAAATATGGCCTCATTGTCATCAACCTTTTCGTTGTGGTGAGTAATTTATGTTGTTCATTTTGCTTTCTATTCCCCCCCTCCCTTTCTCTCTCTCTCCTGATCCATCTACTCACTCTCTCTCACATATTACTCTCATCCACCTACACATTCCAGCCACTTTATCATCCAAGTGACAATCCACAATTTCCTTACCTAACATTCATTCGCTCCTTCTTACGTGTAAAATATTCCTCTCACATTTCACTACCCACACTTCATTACACCCACTTTTTTTTTTTTTTTTTTTTTTTTTATGCTAGGAAGAAGGAACCAAATGCCACGAGCCCGCAATAACTGTTCCTTCCAAGAGAAAAACAAGATTCACCTTCTCGCTCAAGCCCTCGTCCATCTATCCATCCATTCATCTACTTATTTATCCATCCATTCATTTACTAATTCTCTCATCCACTTATCCATCCATCTACTCACGTACTTATCCACCCATCTACACATCCACGCTTCTCATTCATTTGTCTACGCATGTTCATCAGCACCCTCATCCATAAATCTACCCTTCAATTCACCAGTCCATACATAACTCTTCTATTTACTCATCCACCGGTTCATCCATCCAATAACTCGTTCATCTACTTATCCATCCATCCACTGGTTCATCCACTCAGTAACCCATCCATCCACTCATCTACGCTCCCACTTAGAGCCGGTTTAAGAGCAGGGGGTGCCCAAGGACACAGCATCTTGTGTTGACCCCCCAAAGAATAATGTTGGAAGAGCAACATAATATAGACACTCAACGCATTTTTATATTATACCCAGCCATTACAGTACACATATACAGTGCATATATGTTGTTATTTCTATTTTTGGGCCAAGAAATTCCTAAAATCAGTATTCACTCTGTCTTGTGATGGCCCTTTTCGCGTGGGGGTCCCTTTAGTGTGGGGGTTCCAGGATTATAGTTCCAGTAGCCCCTCTTTTAATCTAGCCCACATTCACTGGTTCATCTAACCCATAACCCATCCATCCACCAGTTCATCCATCCAGTAACCCATCCATCCACTCATCCACCTCTCTCATCCCCTCACAGGCAGCGGGGTTATGCGTGGTGGGTGTGTCTGTGGCCGTGCTCCGCCAAGAGACCATTTTCGGAGTCTTTCTCACCCAGGTTTTCTACACGGTGCCCTTCAGTGCTCTCCTAGGCGGTCTCTTCCTCATATTCCTGGGGCTCCTCGGCTGCGTGGGGGCCGCTAAGGAGAACACGTGCATGCTCAAGACGGTACGTAAGCTGTCTGGAAGTGCTAGAATTGGTGTCTGAGGTGCTACAGTACGTGCATGGGGTGCTCTGTAACACGTGCATGCTCAATGCGGTACATGAGGTGTCTGGAGGTGCTACGTACGTGCGTGAGGTGCTACAGTAACAGGTGCATGTTCAGGTCGGTACGTAATCTGTCTGGAGATACTATAGGGTACGTGCGCCAGATGCTGAAGTATGTTTGTGAGCTGATGTGAGGTCTTGTAAGGAGATGCCTCAAAGGGACTTGCTAGGGTCCTGTTCCTCACCCTCCTAGAGCTGCTGAGATGTGTGGGAGCGGCTAAGGAGAACACGCGCATGCTCAAGACAGTACGTGATGTGTCAGAGTACGTGCTGGTGGTATTGAAGTACGTGGTGAGATGCTGACGTGGTATATGAAGAGTTTACAATGAGTTTCTTAAGCGCTGTGCTAAGAGTCTTAATTCTCACCACCTTGGGCCCCTTAGGATGTGTAAAGGTGGCTAAGGAAAGCACGTGTATGTCCAAGATAGTACGTGAGATGTTAGAATACGTGCTTAAGATGTCTGAGTACGTGCTTGATGTGCTATGAATACGTGTTTAAGGTTTCAGAAAGTATATTTGAGCTGGTAAGTGAACTGTTGCAAGGACATAGCAGCAGACACCTTAAGTGAACATTTGCATACTTAAGAGGGTACATGAAGTGCTACAGCAAGTGTTTGGGGAGTGAGTAAGTGCTGTGGATGATAGGTGAAGAGTTAGAGGGGTAAGGTAAAGTGTTAGAGGCATAATTACTGTCCTGAGGTATGGCACGGGTATGGTACGTGTATTGCTAGGTGTCTCCTACGTGTCTTAGTACACGTGTTATGATGAATGCACTTGAATTATTGTGCTGAAAAAGGTACGTGAAAATTAAGAGGTATCACGTGCTGAACAACGAGACAGAGCAATGTCATCCAACCTCCTCTGACACTTGTCTATCTATATCTATCTATTTATCTACCATCAGGCAGTCATCATATCTATTATACAAATCTGCGTGGTGGTAGGAGCTTCCCTGCTGGTGTTTCGACCTACTTACCTACCTACTTATCTATCTATCGATCTATCTACCTCCCCCAGTACGCCGTCACCGTGTCCGTGCTCCTGATCGGCGTGGTGGCGGTAGGAGTCTCCCTGCTGGTGTTCACCCTGAGTTCCTGGACTTTCCTGGAGGATGTGATGACCTCCGTGTACAACCAGTACGACGGCAACAGCACGGGCGTATCGCATGACCTTGACGTATTCCAGAACACGGTACGTACGGTCGCGGACAGAAATATCGATCCACCACCCACCGATAAATTACGAGACAGCGAGCAGTAATTTCCGAAACCCAGTAAGACTATCAGGAAATATCATGTTCGCTGCACAATTGTTCGTTTAAAAAGTGGAACGATATAAGCTGTCCACAATCGGAAACAAAAATTCTATCTCCTGTCTTGATTTTTCACGACTTTGACTTTTAAAATGAGTCTAGTGAACCTGAGGAAAATGAAAATGATGGCAATTATCCGTGGGTAAATAGTCATACCGGGGCAATGGTTAATATAAATGCAATAGCTTAACAGTAAATAACTAGATAGCCACCTAAGGAGCAGCTTTGAGAATCAGATGGGGTTCAGCCTGCATGCCACGTTATAAGCTTCATCCATCAGCGAGGAGAAAGATATGTTAAATCTTGCCCTCGTCAACGGGGGCAATACTTAACGTGTGTGTGTGTGTGTGTGTGTGTGTGTGTGTGTGTGTGTGTGTGTGTGTGTGTGTGTGAGAGAGAGAGAGAGAGAGAGAGAGAGAGAGAGAGAGAGAGAGAGAGAATACCAAATCCGTCTACCCAACCCCCATCTCTCCCCATCAGATCCACTGCTGCGGTATTTACGGCTACAAGGACTGGGCTGGCTTCACGTACGGCAACGGAAGCAACGTAGCGGACGGATGCTGCCGGAACATGACGGAAGGATGCGGCGTGGGACTCCTGAAGGATCCTGAGGTGGAGGACTTGGTGTACACGAAGGGATGCCTGGTCTTCGTCACCAATGCTCTCTATGATATCTGCCTCGTGTTGGGGGTGCTCACGCTCTTCCTGGCAGGCATGCAGGTAAATGGGTGGGTGCGTAGGTAGGTAGGTAGGTAGGTAGGCAGGTGGATGGATGGATGGATAGATGGAAGGGCTTACTGACCAACACACTGACTGATTAGGTGACTGATGGATGGATGGACACGGTGACTGACTGACTGATCTACTGAACGACGGATGAATGAACAGACAGATAAAAGGATGGATGAATGAATGGATAGACAGATAGATGAATGGATAGATAGAAACCATGCAACAGACAGACAGACAGAGACAGATTAGACAGACAACAGTTACACATTTCACGTACACTCAGTAACATTTCTATTCCCCTACAGATCCTCAGTATAGCCTGGGCGTGCATAATCGCCAAGGACACCGTCAGGTACCGCCAGCTATAGAAGTGACATCAGTGACATCACCTAGGCTCCCGGGACATCACAAAGGGCTATCCTGACTTCACCTGGATCAATTAACTGTCTGCTTACTGTGTTACATTCCTGACATCAGCTTAAACCCTTCCTGATTTCACTTGTTTTTATCTAGTTGCTTCATGTGTAAATTGATGTCACGCACGAAGTCACAAGAGGTTATAGCAGACTTCACCTCGACTCACCAACTGGCTAAAGAGTGTTACTTCAAAATGCTTTATTTCTGACATCATCTTCCACTCTCTGACTTCACTTGATACTGTTTAGTTATTGCACGTGTTAACTGATGTCACCGAGGCACCCAATATATCAGATTGTGCTCTACTGACTTCATTTAGATTTAATCATTAGTTACTTGTTGTGTTAGTTTCCTGACATCACTTAACACTTTCTACCTTTACTTGGTGTTACCTACTTGCTTCATGTGTAAAATGATGTCACCCACGAAGTCACAAGAGGCTACACTGACTTCACTTGGGTGTAATCACTGGCTAAATATTGTGTCCCTTGATGCTGCTTTATTTTCTGACATCAACTTAATACTTCATGACTTCACTTGCTATTGCACTTTGACTTCACGATGTTAGTTACTGAATGAGTAAAATGATGTCACAAAAGGATATTCTGCTTATGATTTCACTTGACATGGCTCCATAGCTATTTAATGGTGTTACTTGACATCACCTACTATTATCTGACTTCACTTGAGATAATTAAATTGTTGCTTGTGTAGAATGATGTCACCCACGATGCCACACAAGATGCTTCTGACTTCACGCAGACTTAACAGATTTTGATTAAGCTACCTTCCTGACATACTCCGAAATTTACTGACATCATCAAAAGTACCATCTGACATCACCTGGCACTAAGACATCCACTTTATCATTGGACATCACTTGGAACTTACTGATTTTGGAACCTTGCTGCACCTTCTTGACATCATCTGACATCACTTGGCACTTTTTTGAGCTTATTTGACATCTGGCGACTTCTGACATCACCTAACAATGCTCGGTACTTCCTGACACAAACTGACATCACCTGACACTTATTTGGCACTTCCTCAAAACCAACTGACGTCATAAACTTTAGGCATCATTTGGCACTTCCTGACATCACCTGACACTTTGAGCCTGACACCACCTGGCACTTGCTGACAAACCGGCACCACCTGACACTTCCCGGCATTAACTGACATCCAATGGCCTCGCTTGGCACTACTTGAAATCACGTGGCACCGTCTGACACTTCCTAACACTGTCTGACCTCATCTGACACTGACATCAAGACACAAACGATGTCATCTTTTAAGGTCTACTTAAACCAACTGGGCAAAAAAAAAAAAAAATCCTATTCAATATTTTTTAAAGGCAATATCTAGTTCCTCATATAAAGAAAATCTAGGCTGGAAAAAATCGTCGGAAAATGATAGGAATAACAGAAAAAAAATCCCTCGTTTCATCTCTCACAGGAATCGTTTGGGATTAGCAAGGGCAAATCCTAAGGTAATCTACGTGGGATAAAACCTAAGGTAATCTACGTGGGGCAAATCCTAAGGTAATCTACGTGGGGTAAATCTGAAGGTAATCTACGTGGGGCATATCCTAAGATAATCTACGTGGGGTAAATCCTAAGGTAATCTACGTGGGGTAAATCCTAAGGTAATCCACGTGGGGTAAATCCTAAGGTAATCTACGTAGGGTAAATCCTAAGGTAATCTACGTGGTAAGTCCTAAGGTAATCTACGTGGGGTAAACCCAAAGGTAATCAAAATCGTTTATGGACAGACAGAATAAAATAACAACAGACATTATATTAAAGGGATTAATAATAACATGTATACTGCTAATTATATTACTTCTTTATTATTATTGTTACTATTATTATTATTATTATTATTATATGAGTATTATTAAATGCTACTCACATGCCTTATACTTTACACACTTCCTTACCCACAATCTCTCTCTCTCTCTCTCTCTCTCTCTCTCTCTCTCTCTCTCTCTCTCTCTCACACACACACACACACACACACACACACACACGCAGTTCTCTATGACCTGCCCACATCCTACGTCAAAGGATATCTGTTCAATCCTCCTCCAAAACACGCCTAGTTTGAATAAAGTTATGCAAATCCTATTCTTCTTTATTCTTGCCAGTTTGGGGGATAAGATGCAGGTGGTGAGGTGGAGAAGGCAGGGGGATGGAGGAGGAGGAGAGGGGAGAAGAGGGAGGGCGTGGGGGGAAGAGAAGGGGAGGGGAAGGGGGGAGAAGAAAAGGGAAGCGGGTAGGGAGAAGAGAAGGGAGGGCAAGTGGAAGGGGAAGAGACGGGAGGAGGGAGTGGGGAGGAAGAGAAGGGAGGGAGAGGGGTTGAGAGAGAGATAGGGAGGGTTGAAGAGGAGGAAAGGGAATGGAAAGGAGGGAAGAAGGGGGAGGAGATGGCGGGGAGAGAGAAGAGGATGAGGAGAGACGAGAGGAGGAGGTGGAGGAGAAGAGAGTGGAGATAAAGGGGAGGGACGGGGGAGTGGAAGCGATAGGAATTTAGAAAGGAAAATGGGAGGGATTGGAGAGACAGGGATAGGGAAGGAGGGAAGATGAGGGGGAGGAAAGAATGGGGTAGAGAGGGAAGGAGAAAGGGAGAGGGAAGTGGACGGGGGAGGGGAGATCTAGGGGAGAGAAGGAGAGAAGGAAAATGAAAAGGGGGGGAGAAAAGGGATGGAAGGGAGAACGGACGGGGAAGGGGAGCAACCGATGAAGATGGAAGGAGTAGAGAAATAACTGATGGGGAAATGAAGGTGTGTGTGTGTGTGTGTGTGTGTGTGTGTGTGTGTGTGTGTGTGTGTGTGTGTGTGTGTGTGTGTGTGTGTGTGTGTGTGTGTGTGTGTGTGTGTGTGTGTGTGTGTGTGTGAGAGAGAGAGAGAGAGAGAGAGAGAGAGAGAGACTAAACTGTGACCCTCATGGCACTGCACGTATCAGTTTTACTATCATGAAATAACAGGCGCCTGCATCATTCTCTCTCTCTCTCTCTCTCTCTCTCTCAATCCCTCCGTCCCACCTTCCCTGCCCCACTTTACTCTATCCCTTCTCTCTCTCTCTCTCTCTCTCTCTCTCTCTCTCTCTCTCTCTCTCTCTCTCTCTCTCTCTCTCATTAACACAATCACTCCATCAGTCCCCAATTCAGTTCGACGGCAGAAGCACCACACAGCAAGGCGACCGAAGCGATGTGGATAAAGTCGAACGTAAGACCTGAAATAACTTGAGATTAGTACGGACGAGTCACAATATTTCGTCCCTAATCTAGTCCTTTCGTCCTAGCATGGCCGAGTGTTCCAGGTTCTGTTTCATCCTCTTCAATTTCGTCCTCTTCGTAAGTTACTCCAACCCTATCGTAAGATCTTATAATTACGCTCTTCCTCTTACTGCTCCTCTTTACCGCTTCCGCAAGACAGAACAAGTAGTAGTAGTAGTAGTAGTAGTAGTAGTAGTAGTAGTAGTAGTCGTCGTCGTAGTCGTCGTCGTCGTAGTAGTAGTAGTAGTAGTAGTAGTAGTAGCAGTAGTAGTAGTAGTAGTAGTAGTAGTCTAGAGGCTGGAATTATACCCTGGTGTTCAATATAGGGACTGATCAGCCTAGCCCCGGGCCCCTACTCTCTTAGTGGGGCAAAGAAGGATTGACTGATGGAAGAATGGTTCCATGAAAATCCCATCTCATATTAACAAAACCAATGTGCCTCTTAATCCACATCTTCTTATTCCTTTTCTTTTTTTGTTTCTTCTTGTACTTCTTCTTCCTCCTCTTCTTGCAATCACCACTCATGCATTTTCAAGTCTTTCTCCAACTCTCCACTAGCTTATCCTTCATCTCTCTCTCTTTCTTCTTCTAAGCACTCTCCGCTCTCACACACACTCTCCTAGTTAGTCTCTCCGTTCACGTATTGATCTGTCCCTCCTTCTCCAAGTAAATATGTCACGGTCTCACTACAATCCCGCAGTCTCTCACTCACACGCTCCCCAGTCTATATCAAGTCTGTTTTCTTATATTGGTCTGTCTTCTTCCCTACTTCAAATAAGGGTCGTTACTGAATAGGGCCAAAAATGAATGGGAAGATAAATTGATAGACAGATAGATATATAGATGAGTAGAGGCAAATATGACTAGGGATATACTGATGGACAGATAGACAGAAACATAGATAGACATTACTAGAGAAACAGACAGATAGATAAAGACAGAAAGATAGATGAGTTGAGGCAAATATGCATAAGGATAGATAGATTAAGGCAAATAAATAGACAGATAGATACACGAAGAAATAGCGATAAATGGATGGACAAACAGATAGGCAGATAGATAGACTGATACGTCGATAGATTACATAGACAGACAGATAAACATATACATACATACATACATACATACATACTGACATACATACATAGCTCGATGGACATATACAAACAAAACCACACATTCCTTTTCCATACACACATACATACATACCTACCTACATACGTACATAAAAGCTAACCCAATATAAACCTTGCTAAATAAACCTAAGGAACACAGATACATACAGACACACAGACAAAACGAAACCTTAATTGGCACAGCGGCTTCTTGACCCACATACCTTTAGCTTATACCAGGTGTGTTTCGCAAGGTACACACACACACACACACACACACACACACACACACACACACACACACACATAGAGAGAGAGAGAGAGAGAGAGAGAGAGTGCATCTTCAAGCTACCGTGATCAACCCTAAAAAAAAGAAGGAAGTGAAGAAAGCAATGAATGTTAGTTGTCAATATTTTCTGAACGCAAAAATATAAAATACTGGAAAACTGCAAAAATCTATCCTTTCCAAACAAAACTGACGAAACGAAAAGCAAAATCAAGATATTTTCATTTCGCGATGTCTGAACACAGTGCATTTAAAAGACTGGAGGTCAGAGACAGTGGGAAAGACAAAGGAGACACTTCCAGAGATGACCAGCTCTGCACATAAGGACTGAGTGCTGGTCAACAACTACCTAAGAGAGCTGGACACAAAGAGGGATGTGTACGTAGCCAGACGGGTGTTGCGTGCCCGTCGTAATGGGGAAGGGACGCAGGTATATATTTCAGAAGTGTAGTGAGAAAGTGATATTGGGAGAGAAATGCGCCTCTCTCTCTCTCTCTCTCTCACACACACACACACACACACACACACACACACACACACATCAGCATTCTCAGGCACCAGAAGCAGTGAACTTTGCCTGTTCTGGTCATGCCTTAAGTTCGATGTCCGCCCACTGAAGGATAGCATTTTGAGCCTTAGTAATGGCGTCACGCTTGCACACACACACACACACACACACACACACACACACACACACACACACACACACATTCCTGATGCCCACGCGACCGAAGGAGAAAGCAAAGGTGAAGGAACAGGCCAGAGAGAGAGAGAGAGAGAGAGAGAGAGAGAGAGATTCTGAAAGACGTTGAGCAGTGGTGACTGAACATCTAACCTCACACACACACACACACACACACACACACACACACACACACACACACACACACACACTCATCATCATCATCATCATCAACACAGGTCAGTCCACTACAGGAAAAAGACCTCTCCCATTTTTCTTCGGCCACTCAGTCATATTTTTGTCAATCCTGTAAATTTTCTTTTGCAGGAGAGACAAGAGACAATGGTAGATTCTTAAGTTTCCCTTCCTCGTCCGTCCTTCGATCTTACTTAGGAGAGAAATTTGGTCTTAAGATCGTTTCCTTCTTCCTAAGCTGTCGATGGTGGTGGAGAGGGACGCCTTCATGGAGTGGCACAAATATAACTGGGTGGCTTCACTGTCTGGCTATACAAAGCGTTCCTCAGCTCCCTCCCTATCCACACTACGACTACTACTATTACTACTACTAACGCTACTACTACTACTACTACTACTACTACTATTACTACTGTTGTCCTGTCGGCGCAAGTCTCACGTCAGCAGCAAGGGCTACAACACCGGGACTCACTCAGGAACTATTGATCTACACCGCTAGTCGGGGGTGAAGGCCACGGGCATCGATTCGAATTCCTATCATGCAAAGTCACAAGAGGTTCAAGCCTGTCACCTATTCCTATAATTTTCTTTGTTATATTTTACTCTTCTTTATAGTCTGGCTACCACGAGACGATTTTATTAAGCAGAAAGTGAGTCAAAGGAACTACTACTACTACTATTACTACTACTACTACTACCCTGCTTGTTAAATTACCGGAGGGGTTGGGGGGTGGAGGAGAGCCTTTGATATGATACTGCATGCATTCTGTCCTTCAGTTTCTATATGAACTAGAGAGGAAGTTCTGTGTGTTTGGGTATCTCTGCAATTCTATGTAACTGGTAATTGGTGTGTGTGTGTGTGTGTGTGTGTGTGTGTGTGTGTGTGTGTGTGTGTGTGTGTGTGTGTGTGTGTGTGTGTGTGTGTGTGTGTGTGTGTGTGTGTGTGTGTGTGTGTAATTCTATATAACTGGAGAGGAGTTCAGGTGTGTCTGGTCTGTGTATCTATGTAATTCTAACCTACAAGTTCTCCCCTATCACTGTAACTTGGCTAGCGAGACATGGCAACCCTCTCCACTCACACCAGGCCCATAACAACAACAACAACAACAACGACACCACCACCACCACCACTACCACCACCACCACCACCAACAACGACAACAACAACAATCTCACTGACTCGCACCTCTCTTACAACTCACATCTTCCCATAACCCTAATAACAATAACAACAACAACAACTTTTCAGTGACACCTCCCACTAGTTTCTCTCTCTCTCTCTCTCTCTCTCTCTCTCTCCAAAAAAGGAGAGAAAACGGGGAATGAGGAGTGGTGGTGACCGTGGTGTGTAGGATGTAAATATGTCCCTGTGTGTGTGTGTGTGTGTGTGTAATGATTTTCTGGGCTGGACTCTACGTGGCACTGAAGGCTTCGCTGCACCCTTCCCTTGGCGACTTATTTTGCAAACTACGCATTACTATTACCTTATTATTCCCTTATTTTTCCCTTTATTATTTCCTTATTATTCCCTTGTGCGTCATTTATATCGCTTTAGCGTCGATAATATGCAGAATAAATCGGTAATGAAAAGGTGTTGCGAAATTTCCAAAGCCATTTAGAACTCTTACCACTTTCACTTAATTCGATGAGAAATTCTACAGTCCTTTTGTTTCACCTGGTAAATATTCATAACCCCTATTCAGGTTAATTAGCGGCCAGGTGTAGTCAGGTTGGATATATTTGACAGGTAACAAAGGAGACTCATTCCTACCTCATAAATACAGGTCACTGAATTACACTCAACCATGAGGATATTAAAGTTGTCTCGATCATGAGAGGGTTAATTATGTATCTTACTCAAGGCTCCGCAATAAAAATAAATAAAAATAAATAAAAAATAATAGGGTAGCCTTCCAACACTAACAACACTTCCTTCAGTGACACAGGAAGCTGTGGGGGAGGAAGGAATGCTATTGTGAAATCAGGGACCTATATTCATAAAAGATCTTAAGTCACCTGTACGATAAGCAGGTCTCCATAACAGTTAAACCTTATCAAAGACCGTATTCTTGTACGTACTGCCTCACTTATATATTCACTCTGGTTTGGTTGTGAAGTGTTTAGCTGACGTAGTGAAGATAAGTGTATGCACAAATAATCTTAGGAATATCGTAAGCTTAGGTGGGTTTGTAAATAAGGGAACGAAGTTATTATCCTCCGTACCCCCCCCTCCCCTCTCCCCCCACCTTCTTCCTTCCCCACTTTCCCTCCTCCCTCCTCCACTATCTTTTCTTTCCCTCCCGCTTCCTCTCTCCTATCCTCTCCTTCCCTTCCCCTCTCCCATCTTCCATCTCCTTTCAACCCTCCTCCTCCATCCAGTCTACTCCTTCCCTCGTTCCTCCTTCTGCCCATTACACTCTCTCTACCTTCCCTCCTCCTCCTCGTCCTTCCCAAGAGAAATGGATGTAAAAATCCTTCTTCCCCTCCCTCTCTCCATCTCTCTCTTTCCTTCTTTCATCTGTCCCACCTCCCTCCCTTCTCCTACTCTTTTCTTCACCTCCTTCTTCCATCTTTCCTTTACTGTTCCTTTCCCCCCTCCCTCCCTCCCTCCTTTACCTTCCCTCCCTCCTCTCCATCCATTACCTTCCCTCCCTTCCCCTTCCCATTCTTCCCTCTCTACCCTCCCTCCTCCCTTTCTTCCCTTCCCCCCCTCCTCCTACAATGCCCTATGGAGGAGAGGACAAACGAAAGGGGAATATCTACCTATAAAACAGTAATCCTTTTTTTTTTTTTTTTTTTTCACACCATTACTGTACATTCCTTTGACGGATACGGTGTTAGGGATTTTTTCTTAACCGTATTCAGTTCCAAAAATACTAGAACTTCAACTTTTTTTTTACAGCACTTTCCCGGATAAGATGTTAAGGCAATTTCTGGTTTTGTTGGCAAGTCAAAGGAAATTTGCTGTGGCTGTGTGATTACAACTATGCCATGAAAATTCCTTGATCTTAGTGTTCACCTTCGGATGATGTGTTTTGTCTCTATACCGGTAAAATATAGAGACGCTAAGTCGATCGTAACATGGAAAGGTAAATAGATAGTGGCTAAAAAGGACGATCAGGAAGAAAAGGAAGGGGAACTCTGGCGTATAAAGTAAGGAAAGAGGGCAAGGATGAGGGATTATGAAGGGCAGAAAGACCGAGGATGAGAAATGAAAGGAACAGGAGGGCTGAGAAGGCAATACTAAGAGGGACACAGCAAGGATGTGTGTGTGTGTGTGTGTGTGTGTGTGTGTGTGTGTGTGTGTGTGTGTGTGTGTGTGTGTGTGTGTGTGTGTGTGTGTGTGTGTGTGTGTGTGTGTGTGTGTGTGTGTGTGTGTGTAAATGCCACCCCTGTCTTGGGTTTCGCCACAAGGAAAAGGTCGAGGGGAGGAGGAGGAGGAGGAGGGATGTCCTTTGAGGGCTACAACTGTGAATGGGTCTCTCTCTCTCTCTCTCTCTCTCTCTCTCTCTCAGCGGTAGTGGCAAGAGTGAGGATGTGACGAAATCTGTGCATGAGACGGGTGTGAAGAGGGTGATGAATGAGATGGTGCATGTGAGAAGCGGTGTGTGAATGGGGTACCAAGACTGTGTGTGAGCTGAGAGGGGGTGTTTGTGAGGAGAGCAGAGAGGAGTTAAGCATAAAGGGTGCGAAAGAGTGTGTGAGAGAGGGTGTGTGTGACGGAAGGGTGTTAGGAAGGGTGTTTGACAGAGTACGTGAGAAAGGGTGTGAGAAAAGTAACTGAGAGGCTGTGAGTCAGGGTGTGTGACAAAGAAGGTGTGTGTAAGATAGGGTGTGTGGATGGGGTTATTTGAGTGGGTGTTGTGACAGGTGTGTGAGGCAACTGTAAGGAATGTGGTGTGCTATTGCGGTGTGTATAGAGACGTTGTGTGTGTGTGTGTGTGTGTGTGTGTGTGTGTGTGTGTGTGTGTGTGTGTGTGTGTGTGTGTGTGTGTGTGTGTGCTACTATGCCTTGCGTGTCTGTTTCGTAGACCCGGGTAACAAAGATGGTATCGCTCTAAGTAGGTCTCTCTCTCTCTCTCTCTCTCTCTATCGCATTTTCTGTTCAAACACACCATTCAGTGTTAATACTTGAGGAACTGCGAATATTCAATGTTGCGCAAGCGAGGGACCCTCTCACCTCTCTATATATATTCTTATCTCATTCAAGTAGTTCAGTCACTCTTCTAGGAGCTGCCTAGCCTGGGCCAACCAGCCTACTGCATTCATCCTCTTTTCTTATGTTCTTATATTTCCCTCTCTCTCTCTCTCTCTCTCTCTCTCTCTCTCTCTCTCTCTCTCTCTCATAAATGGACTAACACGACCGTAACAAAGGAATTTATCACGACATATCTACTAATTTCCTGATGGTTCATTACCGTAATTTATCTGCCGTGCCATACAGATCTCATTTTCATTCATCATATCATCATCATAATTATCATCATCTTAACTGACATCATCATTGTCATCAATACCGAAATCACCATCATCATTATCATCAAAATTATCACCATCTTTGTTGTCATCATCCTCGTCATCAATATTATCATCACCATCACAATCATTATCACCATCATCATCCCAACCCTAATATTTACTTAACAGCCAGGGTGAGGTAAGATCCAGAAACAAAAAAATATAGTGCACAGAAGCTGGAGAATTATAAAACATCATGAACTATGGGATACGCCACACACTAATTCACAACATTCAAGCCATCGAAATCCTTGTTCCTCCATACAGACAAAAACCACACACACACAGAGACACACACACACACACACACACACACACACATATATATAAATAAATAAATAAATAAATATATATATATATACGGTATAATGGTAAGAAATCATAAACTCTTGATCACATGATACATGCAGGTTCGATTCCTAGAAGGACAGCAGGGGAAGCTCTCATTCTCTCTCTCTCTCTCTCTCTCTCTCTCTCCCCCACAGGGTGCCGGGGTGGGTCTAGCGGCAGGGGCTGGGGTGCTGCTGGGGCGACACAGGGAGTACGGATCACTGTTGGGGCGGCAGGGTGTGTTCTCCCTCCCCCTGGCAATGGTGCTCGGGGCTGCCATCATAGTGACACTGGCACTACTGGCATGGGTGGCAGCCCTCACGGAGAACACCTGTCTGCTCTACACGGTGAGGGAATGTTACCTGTATGTTTTATGTGGCGAGAGATCGACTGTCTGCTGTGTAATGAGAGAGTGAGACTGACTGCTTTATATGTGTCTGCTTTACGTGATGATTGACTGCTTTATACCTGTCCGCTTTATGCGAAGAGAGGGACTGATTGCCATATACCTGCTTGCTTTGTGATGACTGCTTTATGCCTGTCTGCTTTATGTGATGAGTGACTGCTTTTTATCTCTGCTTTATAGGACTAAAGAATACATCTATCTTTATACCTATCTTCTTCATACGGTGAGTGGGCATCTGTCTGCTTTACAAGACGAGAGAATATATATATATCTTTATACATGTCCAGTACAGGTCAAATATAAGGTTATCTTTATACGGTGGGTGGGTATCTGTCTGCTCCACTCTGTCTGCTCTGCACGGTGAGAATATACCTATCTGCTTTATACATGTTAGGGAATACACCTGTCCCTTTACATGGTGAGAAAATACATCAGCCTCTCTATATGGTGGGAAAATGTACCTGTCTGCTTTATATGGTGAGTGAATACCTGTCTGCTTTATACGGTGAGAGAATTACTGCTTTATCAACTGAGAGAATAACTGCTTTATACCTGTCTGCTCTATATAGTAAAAAAGCAGAGTACGTATCTGCCTTAATACTCGCTGAAAGGGTATATGTCTGCCTTGTCTGCCTTATACCTGTCTGTTTTATCAGGTGAGAGAGTAGGCTATGTTGATAAGGAAAGCGGCTATATGTTTCTTTTATACCTGTCTGCTTTATAAGGTGAGGGTATACCTGAGAAAAACGTGTATTGAGAGAGAGAGAGAGAGAGAGAGAGAGAGAGAGAGAGAGAGAGAGAGAGAGAGAGAGACGCATCCCTTCTAGATACGAGTATAATGAAACCAGTGTCTGTCAACCCCTAACTGGTCCATATCCGACAACATATCTTACCTATATCAGTAAAAAAAATATCTATAAATAACCACATAAACATCCAAATCATATCAATAAAACACACACACACACACACACACACACACACACACACACACACACACACACACACACACACACACACACGGACGGACGGACGGACGGACGGCACTCTCACACAAACTAACGTGATTCCAGCCTTAATCTCTTGGAACACAGGGGTTATATTTACAACAAAGGGTAATATCAAGTAGGGACAACAGAGGAAATTTAACCCTGACCGTGTTTTTGGACCTTATTCTATTCGCCTTCGAGTTTCAAGCATCTATTCTTTACTAGTTTACTCCTGCATATGTTGCCCTTATTTTCTAGTATACTATTAACCATTACTTCTCATAAGTAAAGAAATAAAATTAATAACAGTAAGGTCTAAAGCGCAGATGAATTTGCTTAGAAAAACGAATTCGCAAGGAAACTAATTTGACGAGAATGCAAGTACTCACACCTGCCCATCACCAACAGCTGATTAGGAAGAAAGGTAACACTCACCTGAAAGAAAAGAGAGAAAGTGCGGGGTTAATAGCATAATCATCATCAATATCATCATCATTGTAAACATCATCATCATCAGGACAGCTGTTTATTTTATCCCATTCCTGGCTAGCGTCTCTATCAGGCTAAAAATAAAAATGATAGTTGTCGAAAACCAATGGCAAACAGTTACTAATCTCTACATCAACAACACACACACACACACACACACACACACACACACACACACACACACACACACAAATTATGAGATAAACACAGACAGCCACAGATAATGACAGACAGATAGATAAACACTAAAAAAATCCCCCCTCCCCCCCCCAGTACTGTACCATCGTCCTCGTACTGGTGATAGCACAGGTGATGGTACTGGTGCTCCTACTGGTGTACCGGGAGGAGGTGGAGGTGGCGGTACAGTCGGCCATGATGGGGGTGTTTGCGCGGTACGGACAAGATGATCCCGCCCTCACTGCAGCCCTAGACCACGCACAGACCCAGGTGAGGTGAGGTGAGGTGAGGAGGTGAGATGAGGTAAGGTGTAAGGTGACGCGAGGTGAGGTGAGACTACACTTCTTTCACCTTAACGTGGCCCAGAATTTCGTCCCTTTGTGGCTTACTATATCTCTCGTAGCTCAGAGGCAGCATAAGACTATACGGAGGTTCTGCATCTTTTCCACAGCTCTTCTTCGTGACTAGTATCATATTCTAGTGTCAATCTCAGCATTCAAGATCCGATGGCAATTTTACGCCAAATTAAAATGAACAGAGTGTAGATTAGATTAGGCTGAATTGGTCTGAGTTTATTTGGGATGTTAAGTGATATTGTCATTTATATCTTATCACAGCAGCGGTAGACGAGAGATGAGCATTGCTATAGTCTTTTTACTCTAACTTGACCTAAAATTAATAACTCTCAACCTCGAAGACTGAGTCGTATCAGGAGATTAACGCTAGGATATGATGCTAGTCATGAAGAAGATGCTAGTCATGAAGAAGTGCTACAGAAAGGATACAGAGCCCTAATCATGACTCTGCCGTTTTGGTAATATCTGAGAGAGGTAACTGGGGTAACCTTGATGTTGCAGTGGCCTTGTATCCCAGGACAGTTGATGACCCGCCACAGGTTCAAAGGCCTAAGATACGGAGTTTTGCACCGAAATTAAGCACCTCATGACATCTACTTTCATTTTTATCTTCCCCTTTATCTTTTTAAATCTGAAGTTGGGTTAGGTTAGGTTAGAAATTGGCAGGGCTTTTAACTCCCTCTTTCCCCTCCCCAGTTAGGGTGCTGTGGAGTGCTGAACTATGCTGAGTGGAAGAACACCCAGTACGGTGCTGAGGTTAGGGGTATACCGGACAGCTGCTGCAAGGAGTACCGGGAGGGGTGTGGGAGGGACCTGTACCGGGATGTCTTGGACCGGGATGACCTGAACCGGAAGACCATGAACCAGACAGGAATGAACCGAAGCGAACCACACCGGGAAAGCACAGCCAGGATCCACCAGAAGGCAAACCGGGAAAAATCGAACCGGGAGGAACCAAATGAAGAGACCATGAACCGGGAGAAAGTGGACCAAGGCAACACGAGCCGGGTAACTACGAACCAGGATGAATCAAACCAAGAAGCATCGAACCGGGAGACCGTGAACCGGGAAGAACCGAACCGGGAGATCGTAGACCAAGACACCATGAACCGGGAAGGACCGAACCGGGAGAGGGAGGCGAGGCAGGAAAACACAACACAGCCAAGTCCGAACCGGGAAGCGACGAACCGGGAGGTGAACCGGGACCCAACGAACCAGGTGCCGAATTTATAAAGCTTTTTGACTTCATGGGTCGTATTTCAAGTGGCTTTTGAGATTTCCTAACACCTCTTCCTTAGCGATTTATTTTGCGCATTACACCTCAGTATCCTCTTTTATGTGGCAGGAAAATACACAAGTCGTCGTAGTGAAGGGGTCGTTTTTTCATCACACTGAGGGATAAAACACGGAACCAATCGCCCAGAAAAAGGTGTTGCGAAATCTAGTACGACCCTTTTATGGATTACGACCCTATATATTTTGACTCCCCCTTCCAATACGACCCTTTATAAATTTCTCTCTCCTCTTCCCACTTATAATACGATCCTTTATAAATCTCTCCCCCACTTACAACGACCCTTTATAAATATCTCCCCCAATTACAACGACCCTTTATAAATTTGTCCCTCACCTTCTGTAAAATTTTTCTCACTTCCTCTTATATTTTTTTTTTCTCCGTCAAAAAAATTTTCTCCCTCCCTCTTATAATTTTTCTCTCTCCCTCCAGGACTCTCCCCACACCCTCCTCTCCCTCCTACACACAGCGGGCTGCTACATCACCGTCCGCGAGAGGCTGGGTGCAGGGGGGTTCCTTCTCGTAGCTGCAATGGTGGTGGTAATTCTCCTTCAGTTGGCCGCCGTCAGTCTAGGCTTCGGGATAGCTAACAGGGCTAGGAGGGTTAGGGTGGTACCGATCTACTGATAATAATAATAATAATAATAATAATAATAATATCGACACCGAAATTACTACTACTACTACTACTACTACTAAAAGTAATAATAATGGGGTTGGGAGGGAGGGTGTTACATATCCACTGATAAAATAATAAACATGATAGATTTGATATTATAATGATAGATAAAATAACAGGGTTAAAATAACTGGTAGCCTACTTAAAATAACTGGTAATTACTACTGTTTGTATGGCTGTTTTATCCCACGCATAATTAAGAAAAACAGCACATACTCTTATTCTGATTTGTTATCATCTTTATTATTACTATTATTATTATTATTATTATTATTATTATTGTTGTTGTTGTTGTTGCCGCTGCTGTTGTTGTTTTTATTGTTGTTGTTGCCCTCTCCAGCACAAGTCAATAACTATCAGAGCGTGTGGTTGATTTCAGTGTTTTCAGTAATGATGATGAAAATAATCAACAGTATGCTTGTTTAACTATATTTTTTTTCTTTTATTTCAATTCGAAATAATATATATACAATAAGGGTCCCTATTCTCGCTGGAGCAGGAAGCATTCTAACACCTCTTCCTTAGCGATTTATTTTACTTATTACCCTTTGATGTTCTCTATTTTATTTATACCTTTTCAATCTCGACCGTCTTCATAAATAACATACATTCTCATATTAGCTTTGGCATGCTTCTACAACTCACTCCTTGCTGAATGAAACCCTCTAGCGTCAGATGGAATATAATACTAGAGTTGTCCGGAACATGAGAAAGTTAATCAGTCATAAAAAGAAATAAGCATGGAAGAAGTGCAAGGGATAAGATATACAGTAAACCAATATAATACAATAATTTCGCCTGTCATACAACCCTACACACATCAAACAACAGAAAAAAAAATAACAGTTAGCACAATCTATCATCCACAATCCGCCAAAAAATAAAAAAAAATCAAATCGCCGCCCAAACCTTTGAAGTTAGTGTTGCTGGCGTATCAAAGAAAACGTACAAGCTCGGAGTCACAGAGCACGGCAATCGAGTGGAAAATCTTGGGGTAACTACGCTATTAACATCTAGGGACTTAACGGGGAGTGTTGAGCCTTGTACTAAAAGGTAAATAAAGAGTATAAAAAGGAATATGGTCGCAAGCTACTACATGGTATATAAAAACGAATAAAAAAATACTCCAAAACAATAAATAAAACAAATTCATCAGGAGCTAGTACCAGATGATTGTCGCAAGCTAATATGAAGTATAATTGGTAATAATAATAATAATAATAATAACAGAGTTTTTACTTTTAAAAAGGAACTACAAAAAGTTAGGTACAAAAATTTTCAGCTCCATATGAGAGAGAGAGAGAGAGAGAGAGAGAGAGAGAGAGAGAGAGAGAGAGAGAGAGAGAGAGAGAGAGAGAGAGAGAGAGCAACTATATAAACAGCACGCGGAACTGTGACAAAGATAGAGCACAAGAACAGAAACAGAACAACAGACGAGGAACAGAAACAGAAGAACAACAGACGTGGAAAAGAAACAGAGAAACAGACGTGAAACAGAAACAGAAAAATAACAGACATGGAAAAGAAATAAAGAATAACAGAGATGGAAAAGAAATAGAACAACAGACACGGAACAGGAACAGAAGAATAATACACGCGGAACAGAACAAGAGTCGCGGAACAAAGGAGAACAGGCGTGGAACAGAAGAACAGGAGTCGCGGAACACAGAGGAATCACGGAACAATGGAAGGGCGACACCATCACTTTCCTGGCGAGTCATTATCGTAAACATCAGCAGGTAATTGCCAGCCAGGTGAAGCATAAACTGGTCCTAACTACCTTCGTTATTTGCACATCAGCCAGGTAAGATCAGGTCAGGTAAATTAAGGTCAGGTCAGACAGGTTAGCTTAGGTCAGATCGTCAGGTTAAGTTAGGAGAGATCATGTTAGAAGCATTAACTAGTCCTAACCACCTTCGTAATCTGCACATCAGCCAGGTAAAGTCAGGTGATGATAGGGTAGATTAGATCAATGTAGGTCATGTGAGGTCAGGTCAAGATGGGATAATCAGGGTGGGAGTTGATAATAATGGAGTAGCTTAATCCACATACTTGATCCACTCAATTCATTTTACAAACTCACTGAAATATGCAAAAGTGTTATTGTTATTGCCACCTGAACAGAGACACATTAATGGCCAGTTTTGTGTTGGCTCACTCATTTCACTTAATATTAACCTCCCGACCCCTGCGACCCTCTGTACCTGCACTGCGCACAGGGTTCACCAGTTAAATGAATAATTGTGTGGCAGTAAACATAGTGAAATGCTCAAGTAGACACCAGGGCTCTGACGAGTTAAACCGATTGGATCTCAGAATCTACAGAAGTCCTTACCCTCTTCAGCACCGTACCTCTGAAACATGTATATATTTCAAGGGTACAGTGCATCCTACAAAGAGCCTTTTGCTTTCGACTAATTCGTCTGTGTATATTTTCTATAACACTGATAAAAAGTTCGATAGAGTGTCTTCCCCTGGAACTCATTAACACAGCTAAAATTTACGGAAGAAAAAACAGAAATGAATATTCTCATGGGAATACTGAAAGAATGACTGATTATTAAACGATATACGTGTATGTATAAAAAAATACAACATACTCCTCTCTTCTGACAAGACTATTACACACATCCAGAAAACCATAACGAAAAATAGACGAAACAATAATATATACAAAAAGGCTGGACAGACGGCAGAGAAAATCATACCTTGCTTTAATCATCCACTCCAGTCACCAAGGAAAAAAAAAAGACAAAGATTAATGAAAAAGCTGAATCACGTCATGAAAAGGTAGTCATTATCATACTGAATGGTCCTATGTGGCGATTAGACCGACCGACAGACAGACATACAGACACAGAGATAAAAGGAAGGCTAAAGACGGATATATGTAGACACACGGACAGTTAGACAGACAGGTGGACAGACAGACATGTACTCTACAACAGCAGACAATCGTTAAACAGTATCTATCTATCTATCTATATATATATATATATATATATATATATATATATATATATATATATATATATATATATATATATATATCGTGAAAAAATGACATGTAATCCATGGTGTGTGTGTGTGTGTGTGTGTGTGTGTGTGTGTGTGTGTGTGTGTGTGTGTGTGTGTGTGTGTGTGTGTGTGTGTGTGTGAGAGAGAGAGAGAGAGAGAGAGAGAGAGAGAGAGAGAGAGAGAGAGACGCTCAAAATAGCTATTACCATGACAAACCTTCTGACCTTTTAACGTATACAGTGCAATGTCATGAGAGAGAGAGAGAGAGAGAGAGAGAGAGAGAGAGAGAGCGCAGACCAATTCACACACTCTCTATTATTCTCTCACAGGCATCATCATCAGTGGACAGTGTGCATCATTAGGGCTTTCCTGGTGATGACAAGGGGAAGGGGGGAGAGGGGAGGCAAAAGGGGGGAAAGGGGGGAGAGGGGAGACAAAAGGGGGGGAAGGAGGAGAGAGGGAAAAGGGGGGAGATAACAGGGGGAAGGGGAGGAGAAGGAGGGACAATATGAGAGAGGGGAAATGAGAAAGAGGAGGAGGAGGAGGGGTGGGGAGAGAATGGAAAAGAGGAAGGCAGAGGAAGAAACGAGGGCGAGGTAGGGAGAAGAGAGGTAAGGAGAAGGGAGGAAAATAGGGAGAGGGGGAGGAGTGGGAGGGACAGTGAGAGAGAGGGGAAATGGGAAAGAGGGGGAGGATAAGGGAGGGAGAGAATGGAGGAGAGGAAGGGTGAAGGATATATGAGGGAGGGAGAGAGAGAGAGAGACGAGGTAGAGAGAGGGAGAAAAGATGGAAGAGGAGGGAGAATAAGAGGGAGGAAGGTTGCAAGAGGAAGGAAGAGGGAAGGAATGGGAAGAGAAAGAAGAGACAGTGCGATGACGAGAGAGAAATGGATGGGAAAGGTGGTTACACAGACATATAGATACGAGAGAGAGAGAGAGAGAGAGAGAGAGAGAGAGAGAGAGAGAGAGAGAGAGAGAGAGAGAGAGAGAGAGAGAGAGAGAGAGAGAGAGAGAACAAGTAAAGAGAGCAAGAGAAAATAAAAAGAGAGGGGTAACTAAACAAAACAGCCTTCATTACCACCATCTCAAGCCTTAGCCCACTAGAGAGTGAGTGTGTCCGCCCTCACCACACGGCACGTACACGGGCAGGGCTGAAGAGGGCTGGGATGGGGCTGATTAATGGGCTGGGGGCTTGGAGAGGGCAAGGGAGGGTGGATGGGATGAGGGCTGGGATAGGTGTTGAGTGGGTTGGGAGGTGACTAGGAAAGTAGAAAGGGAAAGGGCTGATGTGATGGTTAGAAGAGGCCTTGGGAAGTGGATGGGATGCGCGCTGGGACTAGATGGGCTAAAGGGTAAGGGCTGGGGGCTAGGAAGAACTAAGGGGTAAGGGCTGGGGGCTAGGAAGAGCTAAGGGGTATGGGCTGGGGGGCTTGAGGGATGGTTTTAGGAAAGGAGTAGAGGAGAAAGGGGTGAGGGAGGGGACTAGAGAGAGAACCGGGAGAGGAATAGGTAAGGGGGATTGGGTGAGGGGTGAGGGGTAAGGTGGAGGGGTGAGGGGTTGGGGCTAGGGGTGAGGGGGAGGGGTGAGGTGAAGGGGTGAGGGGTGAGGGCTGGGGTTGGAGTGGGAGCAAGTGGGAGGGGAGGGGCGGAAGTGGGTGATTTAAGTGGCAAAAGAAATGGGAAAACAGGCGGGAGGTAAACTTAGGAGGGCTACAAGGCCTAAGAAAGAGTGTTAGATAAAGGACGAGGAAAGGTGAAACAAAAATGGCTGAAACTGGGAAAGGGAAAAATACAGGAATAAAAATGAATAAAAAAAGGGAATATTAAGAGGCAGAACACGAAAAAGAACCTGAGAGAGAGAGAGAGAGAGAGAGAAACACGAAAAAAAAAACGCAAGAGAGAGGATGAGGAACACAAACAAGAAACAGAGGAGAAAGAGAGGAATACAAGAGAGAATGAAAAAAAAAAAAAGAGAAGACAAGAAACGCGTAATCAGAAAAAGACAAAGAGAGAAGAGAGAGAGAGAGAGAGGAAAAGATGGAGGCAAAAAGAGGAGGAGGGAGATGAAGTGCTTTGTGTTGGGTAAAGAGGAGGAGGAGGAGGAGGAGAAAAAGGGAGGAGAGCAACAAAAGAGCGAAGAAAAATAATGATAAGGATGATAACAGTGAATAGAGAAAAGGAAAATAACATTAATTCTGATGATGATGATGATGATGATGATGATGATGACAGACTGAAAAAAATAATGATGAGAAGGATACGAAGCAAGGCACAGTCGGCATCAAAAGTTCTCTCGCTGCTCGTGGTTCCCTTTCCTTGGGTTCTGAATACCTAAGTGGCCGGATAAAGTCATCACTGTCAGTTGCTACGGATTCACCACACTGCTTTCCGAAGTCCATGGCGAGAGAGGCAGGGGATGCGACGGGACTTTTGATGCCGACCGTACCATCAGCGAGACATGCAGATACAGAGATAGGTAGATAAACTGACAGACAAAGAGATGGATGGATGGAAGGATGGGATACAGATAGATAGATAGAGAGGAAGATAGAGAGATAGATAGACTGATATATGTATAGGTTGGTAAGTTGACAGGTAGGTAGGTAGGTAGGTAGACAGACAGATAGACAGACAGACATACGCAGATTCGTAGAGAGAAGCGAGGGTGGGGAAGAGATTGAAGACAAATCACCCGCTCTGATTGGAGGTGTGTATGTTGGGAGAGAGAGAGAGAGAGAGAGAGAGAGAGAGAGAGAGAGACCTACTACATTTCCTCTTTTAATATAGTCAGTCTGTTTACCTCTACATTTATAATTTTATCTCTGCTACTGCCAGACGACTTTATCATTCCGCCCAGGAAAACCCTCTCGTAGAAACAGATTAACCCCTTCAGGCACGGTACGTCAATCATACTTCATTCATGCTGCCACCAGACGATTTTATTCAGCTCAGAAAACCACCCTAATAGTGACAGGGTTAATGAAGGCTATTTTCTTAACCCTCCAGCAAGAAGACTGACCTAAGCTTAAGAAAATTGTCTGGGGGCAGCTTGAACAAAATATACATTATACGTCATCAGGTTGAAGACGTTAAAATAAACTATTATAAATGTTATATTATTTGGGTTATAGTTTTCATGACTAATTTTGTCTTTTTTTGTAATTCGATCAAAATTTATCATAACAGTACCCCAAAAGTCTGGGAGTACCAATTCATCGATCTATATATAATAAATAAATACAGATGGATAGATAAATGGACACAGAAAGATAAACAGATAAAATGACAGAAAAACATATGGGTGGATATATTAGTAAACAGATAAACAGAAAGACACTTTATTTTTTTCAATTTTCCCCTCTTCAATGGTCCTCTCTCCTCTTTCCCTCCTCCTTCCCTCTTCTGTATTCACTTCTCTTCCCTTCCTCTCTCCCTCTTCTGCATACATCCACTTCTCTTCCCCTCCTCTCTCCCTCTTCCGTCTCCTCTCCTCTTTCTCCCTCCTCCTCTCCTCTCATCATCCTGACTTATGCCTCTTCCCTTCCATCGTTACCGCTATCATCATCCTCTTACGCCTTCTTTACCACCCTACTCCTCCTTCCTCTTTCTTTTCACTTATCATCTTCGTCATTCTCTCTCTCTCTACCTGCCTACCTACCTTCCTACTTGCCTATCTATCTATCTATCTATCTTTCCATCCATTCACCTATCTATCTCTACTCATTCACTTCTCTATCTATCTATCTATCTATCTACCTACCTTACTCTATCCACTTTAACCTGGCCTACAACTACCATATCTATTTCCTGAGTGCTGAGCTTAAACAATACAGTGCTAGTCACGAAGAAGTGCTACGGAAAGGCTTAACTGTGGAGCCGTCTTATTCTGCCACTGAGATAAGGGAAATAATCAGGAAAATGACGAAACTTTCAGCAAGCTGGAGTGAACGAAACAAATGAAGGGAAAAAAAACATTATCAAATTTTTTTTTCTTACTTTCGGCCTTGTCTTCTAAATGTTTCGATGAGATGAAAAAAAAAAAATAACATGTTTCATCCAACTATGTATTTTATCAATTTACTTATTTTTTCAGTTATCGTGAGACGTTTATTGATTGTAGAGAAAAATGGCTGGAAAGGTAAAATGGTGGTGATGATGATGATGATGATGATGATGATGATGACGATGATCACTGAGGTGGTGATGATTTAAAAAACGTCGTCCGTCGTCCGGTCTTTCTGACGAGGCCACCCCCCCCCCAGAATCCGGGGTCATGCCACAGACAGACAGACACAGACAGAAAGATTGATAGGCACATACAGACAGGAACTTAAAAACGGGAAAAGGTCTCGTCGTAAAATATCATGAAAATGGTCTGAAAGAAAGTATTAGCTAAAATTATATTACATTTTCTGTGATTTTGTCCAACTTCTGAATTCTGCACTGACTAACGCCGAACGATCATTATCATCATCATCATCAATATCATCATACTTTACCACCACCAATACCAACATCATCATCATCAATATCATCATACTTTACCACCACCAATACCAACATCATCATCATCAATATCATCATACTTTACCACCACCAATACCAACATCATCATCATCAATATCATCATACTTTACCACCACCAATACCAACATCATCATCATCAATATCATCATACTTTACCACCACCAATACCAACATCATCATCATCAATATCATCATACTTTACCACCACCAATACCAACATCATCATCATCAATATCATCATACTTTACCACCACCAATACCATCATCATCATCATCAATATCAACATACTTTACCACCACCAATACCAACATCATCATCATCAATATCATCATACTTTACCACCACCAATACCATCATCATCATCATCTAATCTCCTAACCTTATACGTCATTATTCCAAGCAGCTACAGACAGGAGGAAACAGATATAAAGAAAATGAAATAAAATACCCTTGGACACAATCGCTAACAGAACGGCGTCAAGCAGGGATCCGGGCTAGTGTTAAAGATGACCCTATGTGAAGGCACCGAGTCAGTCCCGGAGAACCAAACACACGGGCTGCTACACGGCTCTCCAACGCCCCTCATTCTCCTTCATTCTTTCCAGTTTACGATCATTCTATCCCCGTGACTTAGGTGACGTATTCTGCTTACTACCTACAAAAATTATATCCATGTAAGGGGAGAATTTATTGGGGGAATGAGTCTGTGAAGAGTAAATCAAAATCCCAGGTCGAAAATGCTCTCAAAAAATTATCAAAATCGTCTGGAGGGATAAATAGTAATAACTGAGCTCTATTTCTGAATAAGGATATAGTAGAGACATTATTTTTTTTTTTCTGCATGTTCGCCATTAACCTCTCCATTACAGTGACGCCGAAAAGCATGAGAGAGCAACCTCATTCATCCACACTTCCTGTATATAAGCTGTCCTGTTTAATTTCCCATCCCTCATTCTCTCCATACTGCCTGCTACTGTCATCCCATCAGCAAAATTACAACTCGATAATTCTTCTGCAGTTTACCCCCGTCGCATCACCTCTTGCCTTTTATACTGGAGTCACAAACTACGAGTCTTTCTCCCATTCATTTTACTCCAATTTACACCGTTCCATTTCCACCTTTCTGAGCCAAAATCTTTCTACACCATCCTTTTACCTCTTCCCCGGCCTCACATTTCCTCTCATTTCCGTTCTGGTCTATCCTCACCAATCATCCTTCACTCATGCTCTCCATATTTCCACCTGGTGTAATCCCTTCAGCCTGAGAACGTCATATTTCATTTTTTATTGCTACCAGACGATAAAATTAAGCTTGAAAATACCCATACACTGAGGAGCATAACGCAAGCTGTATCGAGCCCCATCAGTAAAAGAATTAAATAAATAAATCTCCTTAACTGAATAAAATAGCAATGTGTTGGTAGGAAAAACACTTAGTCTCTGGCCCGTTTTCTTGTTGGTTAAAGTGCTCCCTAACACTTTTTCCTAGGCGATTTATTTTGTCTACTACACCACACTGCTTTCTTCTGTATTTCATAAATCCTTCCAATATCGCCATACTCCGCATATATAACGTAC
>NC_137048.1:32405906-32453406 GCF_032717465.1 Coenobita brevimanus
ACACCACGCTGAGAAAGAAGAAGAAAAAGGAGGAGGTAAAGAATAAGATTAAGAAGAACAAGAGTATGAAGAAGACGAGGAGGAGGCGAAGAAGGAAGAGGAAGACATTACACTGAAATCAAATCCACAAATCCATATATATTAAATACTGTCTTCTACTTACACCTCTCGTCGTCTGCCATGAGGAAGAGACATACCTGAAATAAGAACCAGTAATTAATAAAAAGAAAGAATTTATTACCATTTACTAAGCCAATTAAAGTTATCAAAATCACAAGAGAACAAACCATACCTGTTAAAAATAATCCAGCATTAAAAATAGGAAGAAATTATTACCCTTTACTACATCTAAACCCATAATAGTAGAAATATATAATTCTCGAAAACAATATAAATGTTAATAAAAAGCTGACGTATTATTCTCTGACCTAAACAAATATATACTCGAGATAAAAGAGATAAAATTCCCAAACGCCAAAATATCCAAATGTCAGTCCAGGTTAATTTTTACCTTTGAAATTGATACTTAAAAATTAGGCAAAAAAATTTTCAAGACATAATACGAAGACCAAAAACAATTAGATCATCATACCTGCAGTACCTGGTGAATTAGTGAATAAGAAAATGAATAAGTTAGATAGCATGTCAAAGTTCATTCACATCCATTTAGTCCCTTGGAAGCATGACAATAGATAAAGTAGGTAAGATAAGATAGGAAGAGATCAGTAGGATGGAAGTAGTGGAAGCAGTGAAGAAAGTCAAAATGGGGAAAGCCCCGGAATTGATGGAGTGTGCGGTGAAATGTTGAAGCACGGGGGAGAGATAGTAGTAGAATAGATGTGGAAGATGTGCAGATTGGTCTGGGAGGAAGGTAGAGTCCCGGAGGATTGGAGGTCAGGTATAATTATTCCCCTGTACAAAGGAAAAGGGGGGAAAAAGAAGTGTGTGGTAATCATAGGGGCATGTTTATTACTCTTATTATTATTATTATTATTATTATTGTTGTTGTTGTTGTTGTTTTATTATTTTTATTATTATTATTATTATTATTATCATTACTGTCATCATCAACTTCATTATAATAATCATCACCATCATCATCAAAAGAGTGTGACCTCATGGAAAAGGGACTGAATAGGAGGCTGCTAGAGATCAAGCAACGTAGAAAACAGTCATTAGGTAACCAGGGCCGACGCATGGAAGCAGGAGGGAGTCTTTATACGCGAAAACGAATATAAATTATTATTATTTTTTTTTCTTTATCATTCTTGAACATCTCTTCCTTCTCCATCTTCCTAGTCTCCCCTCCTATTTTTTCTTAATTAAATATCCGTATCTTATTATTCTTCCCTCTCTAGTCTCTCATTCTTCTTCCGGGTCTCCTCTTTGCTTTTGCCTCTCTTCCCTCCACAATTTCTCTACCTTGTAACTCTTTGTCCCTTCCTAGATCCTCCCTTCCTCTCTCTCTCTCTCTCTCTCACACACACACACACACACACACACACACACTTTTCTCTCTGTCACATTCTTCTTCCAACCCTCCTCCTCACACACACTCTCCATCCTTCCTGACGTCCCCTCCATTACGTAACTCTCTCTTTCTCTCTCTCTCTCTCTCTCTCTCTCTCTTTCTCTCACTTGTTCCTTTCATCCTTTACCTTCAGTTTCCTTGCAACCTCTCCCTACCTCATCGCTTCCTCCCCCCCCTTCTCTCTCTCTCTCTCTCTCTCTTAAAGTCAGCCTCAGGGAAGAACCTACCAAGTCAGGGGAAAATCCAGCTTACGAGTCTTACTCTAAAAATTCCCCGCCAAACCGGATCACGCCCGCAAAAATTTCCCTACACCGCCAACAAAATTCCCTGCAGATGTAGAAAGTATCCTACAAATTTCCCGAGATGTAAAACAGTTCCCTACAGTATATATGAAAATTCCCCAGACGTAAGACGTTCCCTAAAAATATATATGAAAATTCCCCGCAGATGTAAAAAGTTCCCTTAAAACATATACACGAAAATTCCCCTAAACTTCTGAAAATTCCCTCCAGCCAAAAAAATCCCTAAACAGTAAAAAACTCCCTGTAAAGCAGAAAACTTCCCTCAAAACTAAGATTCTTCACGACAGATAAGAAACTATGAAAATTCCCCGCACAGCTCCAGAAATTTCCTACCCAGCCGCATATATCCCTAAAAACCACAATAATTCATCCTTAACCCCCAAACTTCCCCATAAAAGTCCCCTACATCCCGAAAAAATTTCCAGTCGATTTCTTTTTATAATACAGAAGTTCCCTAAATCGCCCAAAAATTCCCTAGAACCACAAAAATTCCCCACATATCAACCAAATTTCCCCTACACAACCACAAAAAATCCCTAGAATCAGAAATATTCCCTAAACAATCAGGAAATTTCCCCAAACACCAAAAGTCTGTCCCGAACATTCTGAAAAAGGGGCGCAGGCTCCTGAAACACAGCGAACGCGGGATTATGAATTATGTATCACTGAAACGTTCGCTCATCTGCATATCCTGCGTCGCTTCCAACAAATGTCTATGCGATTTATCTCCCTTTAATTCGATGACGTATACAGTACATACATACTTTTCGTTATAGTCTTGCTACCTCCAGACGATTTTCTTCAGCTTAGGACAGAGCTCTCGTAGTGAAGGGGTTAAGGAAGGCTATATTCAACCCCTCCAGCTCGAAAAATCTCCACTAGGCTGAATAAAATCGTCTGGTGGTTGCAAGAATTAAAAGGAAATTCTCGGACTGAAGTGGTTAACTATCTTGGATACCAGAGTAGGAAATGAATAAAGAAAAAAAAATCAGATGAGGAAGCTTCAGGGCATATAAAGAGAAGACTAAGGATTTTGCCAAACGAAATATGGCGTGAATGTACCGTAGAGTTTTCCGTCATCCGAAAATTGTTAGTGAGGGACTGACGGACAACATGGTTCCTAAAGTTCCTCTTCCTCTAAAAATGCATCAAACAGTTACATTATCTCCTTTCGGTATCGTCATCACTATTATAATCATTATCATCACCATCATAATGATAATCACCATCACTAGCCTCACTACCACCACCACCATAATCATTACCATCATCATCGCCACACCACCATAATCATCACTACCACCACCATCATCACTACCACCACCACCATAATCAACACCATCATCACCGCACCACCATAATCACCACCACCACCACCACCATAATCATCACCACCACACCACCATAATCATCACCACCACCATCACCACTACCACCACAATCATCATCATCATCATCCTAGCTTCAGTATCACTTCACAAAATTATAATTCCAATTTTTTAGTGGATCCAATAAAGTCAAACCACGTAGACACAATAACATTATTACGCTTAGTTTTTCGAATTTTTCATTAATTAAAACATGAATAAATTATACACAGAATCTCTCTTACATCAAATATAATGAATGTGGATGTACTTTTCTCTGGTTAATTACATTTCTTGTTTTTTTTTTACAACAGAGTTCATTAGTTTATTATTATTATTATTATTATTATTATTATTATTATTATTACTGTTATTATTACTATTATTATTATTATTATTATCGTTGTTGCTGTTGCTGTTATTGTGGTGGTGATGGCGGTGATGTAGGATACGGTGTGGTGGAGGTGAAGGGAAAATTAGAGACTATAGGAGGTGTGGATGTGGAGAGGATGTAGAGGAGGTATGGAGGCGGAGGGGATGTAGTGGAGGAGGTGGTGGAGGTGTGGACAGGTGTTAAAGAGGCACAGACATCATTAAAACCATGGGTACACATGAACTCACACGTAGGTAGGTATGTAGGTAGGGAGATTGGTAGGTAGATAGGCAGATTGGTAGGTAGAAAGGTAAGTAGGTTGATTGGAAGGTAGGTAGGTAAGTAGGAGGGTGGGTAGGTGGGAGAGCAGATAGGCAATTTGGTGGATAGGTAGGCATGTAGGCAGGTGTGCAGGTGGATAAGACGACAGAAGAATGGGTAGGTAGGTAGGTAGGTAGGTAGGTTAGGTTAGGTTAGGTTAGGTTAGGTTAGGTAGGTAGGTAGGTAGGTGGGTGGGTAGGCAGGAAGGTAGGTAGGTAAGTAGGCAATGGAGAGACAGAAAGGCAGAGAGATGGAAAGGACGGCAGTAGGTAGATATGAGAAAACGGAAAAGTACAAAAGGGAGTGATTATATATATATATATATATATATATATATATATATATATATATATATATATATATATATATATATATATATATATATATATATATATATAGAGAGAGAGAGAGAGAGAAACTCGGAAGTGGTGGCAGGGAGAAATGCAATAAGGACGAAAGCAGCCAAGCTGAGAGAGCAGGCAGTCACGCAAGCAATGAGAGAGAGAGAGAGAGAGAGAGAGAGAGAGAGAGAGAGAGAGAGAGAGAGAGAGAGAGAGAGAGAGAGAGAGAGAATTAAACAAACAGAAATAAACCGAATAAGAAGACAGGCAGACACAAGCAAGAGGCAACAAGTCAACCTCTGGCGAACCGCTTCCATATTTTAGTGAGAGGCAGAGCTGATTGAGGGGGAAGGGTTGCTCCGGCCCGCCACGCTCATACAGGATGGACCGGGAATTAGAAGTGGACCAAGGATTAGTAGAGGTGGACCGAGGACTAGAATTACTGGACCGAGGATTGGAAGTGGATCGAGGACTGGATGAGGTGGAATGAAGATCAGAAGAGGTGGACCGAGGATTAGACGAAGAGGTGGGTCGAGGATCAGAAGTGGATCGAGGGTCAGAAGAGGTGGACCGATGATTAGAAGAGGTGGACCCAGGATGAGGGGATGAGATGGACCGAAGATTAGGTGAATTTAATGGTGGTAATTGATAAGGGTAACCTGACTGACTGATCAGAGGGGAAGATCGATTAAGCCACTCTCTCTCTCTCTCTCTCTCTCTCTCTCTCTCTCAAGTCAGCCTCCTCCCCCTTCCCCTAAAGAGTGGGAGCGAGAGTAAGGTCCTCGAGTTGCAGGTGTTACAAGGATCGTACAGGTATATAACGTGATGTAGTCGTGAGCTCGATCCTTCAAAAGTAACTGGAGGCTTGTGTTCATCTACCCTTGTATCTACTGCACCCTACACATCCGCGAGGCTAAAATTAGAGTTACGTCCCCAGAGAGAGAGAGAGAGAGAGAGAGAGAGAGAGAGAGAGAGAGAGAGAGAGAGAGGCTAATTGGGACGCGACAAAAACATGGCCATCCCAGTGACCAAAATGAACACCAAACGTACCCCGTCACTACATTACACTTCGGGCCGTAACACCTCTTCCTTGGCGATTTTTTTTTGCGTATTACACCCTAGCGTTCTCTTCTAAGGTATATATATATATTTTTCATACTGACATTCTGCATTTATAACATACGCTACCGTACTAAGATGTAATATTACAGAGTAAATCCCTTATCAAGAGGTGTTGCGAAATTTCCAGAATAAATCGCTATGGAAGTGACGTTACGAAAATTCCAAGATAAATCGCCAAAGAGGATTTGTTACGAAATGTCTAAAGCCTTGTATCCAGAAAATTTTATTCAGCTACGGACTGGAGGGGTTGGATGCAGCCTTTGTCAACCCCTCCCCTGCCGAAGCCCCTGATTTGTGTGAAAAAAAAAAAAAAATCGTTCGGTGTTAGCAAATAAATAAGTAAATAAATAAATAAGTAACGTTCGGTGTTAACAAAATAAATAACTAAATAAATAAGTAAATAAATAAATAGGTAAAGTTCGGTGTTAACAAAATAAATTACTAAATAAATAAATAAATAAATAAATAAGTAAAGTTCGGTGTTAGCAAAATAAGTAAGTTAATAAATAAGTAAATAAATAAATATAAAAGGTTCGGTGTTACCAAAATAAATCATAAGGTAAAAATCTGGGGGTCATCGTGTTGAATGGGTTGTACTTAAAATATTGGAATAATGGATGGAAAAACGGATGAAAAAAAAACTATGAAAATAAGTTCTACAAATAAAAGGCATCAAAAGCAAACTAATAAATGCCTATCGACCACACGGGGTCATTAAACCAAGTATTAAATCCCCGATAAATCCCAGCTTTCCCCCACACTACGACACGCAACAATCGAATGTACAATCCAGGTCCCGATTTAAATTCTAGGGACACAGAGGCTAGGATGAGCTTGGGAATCGAACCCGGGACCTCTCGTTTGCAGACCGCGTGATTCCGTACTGATTACACCGCCGCCAACCCCCAAAGGTGTCAATGCACCCAAGTGATAGTGCAGTTAAGAAACTGAAGGTGCTGAATCAATTAGTTTTTATGTGCAACACACACACACACATACACACACACACACACACACACCGTATTCACTCCAACTACAACACCTGTATTTATATTTTTTCATTTTTTACAATTACAAAAATCTACCACCCTCAATTACCAATCACCACTACCCATTTTTCCATCCAGTTATTGTTGAGAAAATCTGGTCATGAATTCGTTGCAGCTATCGTATTAATAAGACAAGAATATTTCACCAGTACCGCAATAACCATAAAAACAACAATTACCATAAAAACAACAATTACCAATACATTTTACAGTTTTTCCTAGAGCATTTTTTTTTTTTTTTTTTTTTTTTTTAATGGTGAAAATCTAGCTCTCTCTCCCCAGCAGTCCGGACCACCTGCCTTTTATAGCCATTCAAAAAATCATAACCATTACTTGCAGGCGGCGGGAAAGGAGGTGCCAGGGGGACTTTTAGTGCGCATGCCACACTGCTGCCAGGATTAATGTGGCCGTCTGTGTTTTTGTCTCTGTTCAGGCTGACATTTTTTCTGACGTTTGAGTTTTAATCATTTTACCCCGATGGCGTGGTAGTACGTGGTGTCGACCACCATCCACTTACCTGATGTAGTGCTGCCTTTATCTTCCTTCACCCTTGTCATACTTTGTGTTTGCTCTCCTCTCTTCCTTTTTCTCCCTTTCCTCCTATCACTTTTTATTACTCTTCTTTCCACTTTAGGTGACAAGCCTAATGGTTTCCTGTAACTCAGGAAACCATTTACAACGCTGGATGGTAACCACATACTGTAACCAAATAATTGGGTGAGATGCAGCCAGTTATGATGTCCCAGCTAACTGGGTGGAGCACTTCAAACGCAGCGTTCATTAGAGAATCAAACCTCCACAATTTTCCTCGCGTCGGTAGGCGCTGTCTACCTCAAGGTAACATCAGTTCAATGCACAGGACTGCTCTGTTGAGGCGGTTGTTTGCCTGTGGCTGATGGGTCTTCTCGACCAGATGGGGCTGATGATCAACAACAACTCTGATGGCGTATTTTATTCGTGTATTCTTGCTGCCTCCAAACGATTTCATTCTGCTCAGGGAAAACCTCTTGTAGTCAATGTGTACATGAAGCCTGTATCCATCCCCACGGTTTTAAAAGCCTCTCCCAACACTAATAAATTTCACCGATTTTTTAAAGCCTCCTACTCTAAACACAGAATTAACAGCCCGTTCCTTCAGGCCCCACCAGTCTTCCTACATACCACACAACTTCACTTGTCACCACTTCGACGCTCATATCCACTGTTCCCACTGAAGACATGTTAGCGATGCCCCACTGAGGTATGGTGCACTGGTGTTGGCAAGGGTGTTTATATCGCACGTCGTGGGTATTTTAAACGATCATTAAAGTCTATCTTAACGAAACTGGTCTGGTCGCAGCAAGAATGAAGACACATGATGTACTCAGGATGGAAATGAATCTGATGGCATACTGTGGCGCGATTGGAGAGCTTTTTCCCTTCTTATCTTGTTCGGATTAAATATGTGAAATTATTTTTATTATAATCAATTATTATTATTATTATTATTATTACTATTATTTTATCATTATTATTATTATTATTATTATTATTATTATTATTATCATTATTATTATAGTTGTTGTTGTTGCTGTTATTATCTTTTTACCATTGTTCTCGATGTTGTTACTGCTGCTGTCATTGTTGCTGTTGTTGTTGTTATTGACGTTTTTGTTTCGAGGTTAATACATTCACTATGACTCCTGCTACTACCACACACTTAAAACATAAAACCCCCTCATCGTTACTGTAATCCCAGGTTCATATCAACGAGAACTCGGTGGACTGCTGACTGTATGTGCCCTCTCCTGAAGTCCACTAATCCCCCTTTCAGGACACGGGGGGGAGGGGCTGAAGGAAGTTCGTACAACCGGAGCTGCCCAGTTCTATCAACGCCACCACGGGAAGGCGCCCCTCTCCACCACCAAGACCCCTCGTGGTGATGGAGTTGGAAATATTGGTGACCCATGAAACGCGCCCCAAATTTCTGGCTATTTTTGGATTAATTTTGAGTAGGAAATGTTAAATCAAATAGGGGTCTTAGGCTAGTCTTCTCGGCAATTAACGAAGCTCCCTAACACCTCTTCCTTACCGATTTATTTCTGGATTCGGCTGGCTAATATCGCACTGTACGTATTCATGCGAAGGATGATGATAATGGAATGGTTTCAGGAACACGGAAGAGGACGGCAAGGTGTAAGAAACAAAATAAATCGCTTAGGAAGAGGTGTTACGAAAATATGGGACTAACTGAAGAAAATGATCTCCCTAATTTACCCATAAGACCATCACTAACTCAAATCTCCGTTGCGGCTGGAATTTGGACCCATTTTGAGAGGACATTAACTCAAAATTACCCCCCCCCTCAAAAAAAAAAATCCAAAAATTTGACTTGCGATTTACTGGACACCTTCAAAGTCGCCATTACTTCTTACTTATTCCTAAGACGATTTTTTGTTTTTTATTTATTTACTTTTATTTTATTTCATTCCTGTGAACACAAAAGATTTTTCAAGAGGTGTGGACGAAGCACTGGCAAAGAAGGTGAGAGAGAGAGAGAGAGAGAGAGAGAGAGAGAGAGAGAGAGATTTATCTAATATCTAACTCACTTTTAGCGCCTTGTCTCCGTCCTCCCCACTTCCACCTCCAACCCCCACTTCCACCTCCACCCTCCACTTCCACCTCCGCATCCACCCCACCTCCACCTCCACCCCTTCCATATGGCCGCCTATTGATCCTAGGGGTGGAGGTGGTGACGGCTGGTGGGGGGTGATGGGGGGGGACCTAGGCCTCCCTTCACCAATATTAAACCAGTATTCCCCCCTCCCCCCACCCCCACCCCCTCATCCCCTCCCCTCCCTCCTGCTGGTCAAATAATGTTTCCTCACCCCTCTCCCTCCCACCCACCCCTCCCCATCCTCCCCTCTCACTCTCACACCTCTCTCCCTCACTCGACTCACCCTGCCCCCTCACCCTTCTCACCCTGCTCCCTCATCCTCCTCATTATCATCCCTCTCTCCCTCATTCCTCTCACCCTGTCCCCTCAGCCCTCTCACCCTACCCCCTCACCCCTCTCACCCTGCCCCTCACCCCTCTCACCCACACCCTTCTCTCACTCTCCCCTCTCTCTCTCTCTCACTCCTCCCACCCTGCCCCCTCACCTATCTCAACCTGCTCCCTCACCCCTCTCACCCTGCCCCTCACCCCTCTCACTTTCACCCCTCTAACCCTCTCCATTTCCTTTATCCTCATTTGGCTATTTACACTTTTACACGTTATTCAGGTATTAATTTTAATCTCTCTCTCTCTCTCTCTCTCTCTCTCTCTCTCTCTCTCTCTCTCTCTCTCTCTCTCTCTCTCATGAAATACTATGTAATACTAAGTAATTATTGATAATTGTAGCTTATTAACACTTGTGGTGTAGGACAGAATATAGTTTACCACTTTTCAGTATTTCCTATGAAAATTCCGTTTCAGCTTTTCCATGCTACATGGTGGTCCTTCTCACTTTTTTCCTGCCAGCTTCGACTCGAGGAACTGAGGGGTAGGGGAGAGCCTCCCTGCTTTACTATCCTTACCTTCAACTTGTAGAATTAAAAACCATAAACAGTCGTCTCTATAAAAAGCAGCCTCGAAAGGACCATTAAGTCTGTTGCTGTTAGTTTTCTCTCTCTCTCTCTCTCTCTCTCCCTTGACATGTAGTCTCTTATACTTTTCCAATTTCTACTCTCTCTCTCTCTCTCTGTCAGCTGAAATGTATAGATCTTTATATTTTTCCAATTTTTATTTTCTCTCTCTCTCTCTCTCTCCCCTCTCTCTCTCTCTCTTCGCTGATAGAGCCCTTTATATTTTTCCAAATTTTATTTTTTCTCCCTCCCTCCCTCTCTCTCCCCTTGTTCTCTCTCTCTCTCTCTCTCTCTCTCTCTCTCTCTCACACACACACACACACACACACACCTTTAGTTCCTTCCCTCCATCTTAGTCTCTCCTCCATTAATTTCCTTGTTCCTATCCACTGCCCCCTCTTTCTTGTAATTCTTTCACTTTCACCCTCCTTATTTTCCCCCCCTTCCATTCTCTCTCTCTCTCTCTCTTTCTCTCTCTTCCCTTCCTCTTTATTGCCTAATTTCGTATTCCCCTCCTGCCTTAATCAATTCGTTCCTTTTAAATGTCCTTAGTTTCCCCTATCATTGTTCTCCATTTGTCCTCTTTTTCTTCCCTACTCACTTCCATATCCTCCCTCCCTCTCTCTCTCTCTCTCTCTCTCTCTCTCTCTCCTTTCCCTCCCTTCTTGTCACTTTCCATATATTTCTCTCCTTCCTTTACATCTCTTTCTTGCTCACTCCTATTCTTCTCTTTCTTTCTTACTTTGCCCCCCCCTCTGTGTCTGTCTGTCTCTGTGGTTCTGTCTGTCTGTCTGTCTGTCCGTCTCTCTCTCTCTCTCCTCAATCTTCATCCCTCCCTTCACTCCTACCTTTTTCTGTTTTCTTTCCACTTCCTCTCTCTCACCCACTTTCTCTCCTTTCCTCCTCCGCTCCCTCATCCCTTCCCCTCCCCTCTCTCTCCCCAATTTTTTCCTCTTCCCTCCCACTCCCCTTCCCTTCCTGCCCGTTCCTTCCCTTCCTCCTTCTCAGCCTCTTATATCCCCTTTCCTTTCCTCCTCCCCTCCCCGCCGTTTCCCTCCCCTCCCCTCCCCTCCCCTCCCCATCAGCATTCCAAAGACACACCACATCTAAAAGGCAATTAGAGTCGAAATTCCCCCGCGATTACCCTTGAACGTGACCCTTATGGCTAACCAGGCGGAAGGGCAGGGAGGGGAGAGGAGGGGGAGATGAAGAAGGTGGGGAAATCAGATGAAAGGGTGAAAGTATGAGATTGGTAAGGATTTTGGCGTTTTACTTCTGCTTATTTTATTTATTAATTGATCTGTTTACTTACTTATCATTTATATTGATTTGATTTACTTATTTAAATGGACGCTGCTACTCCTCAACCTACCCTAGGGTGGGAAAGAAGGTCCGGATGATGATGATGATGATGATGATGATGATGATGCGGATGATTATATATAATAAACATCGGCACCATTACTATAATAATAATAATAATAATAATAATAATAATAATAATGATGATTTATATTATCATTAATATTTTGCATACTGATTATTTCTTCTTTCAAACAAACTCTTGCTACCATTTCTCCCCCCTTCTCTTTACATTCCTCCTCCTCCTCCTATTTCATTGTATACATGATATTATGGGGGTAAGCAAACGAAAAGACTAAGCGTAACCTGCACTGTGACGCGAATGTGACTGGTGTGGCACAGTGTGACGCAATGGGGTGAAGCATTCTGACGCAACTACGCCAAATGGGTGATTACTAAATGGCTCAATTGAACGGTAATGAATGACGGTGAAATGAGGCACTGTGACGCAATGAAAGGGTGACTTAATGGGTGACGCAACTATATATAATGGGAGAGGGAGAAGCTGTATGTAATGAGTGGCGAAATGGAACTCATTAGGGAGACGCAGTGTGACGTAACAGGATACTATGACTGTCGCGGTGTGACGTAATGAGACTCACGTTGTGATGGAAATGAATGTAATGGGTGACGCAGTGTTATGTAACTGGACGTAATGGGTGACACTGTGTTATGTAACTGGACATAACGGGTGACGCAGTGTTATGTAACTGGACATAATGGGTGACGCAGTGTTATGTAACTGGACATAATGGGTGACGCAGTGTTTTGTAACTGAACGTAATGGGTGACGCAGTGTTAGGTAATTACAAACAGACAGACAAAGAGACAGACAAAGGTGAGAGCAGAAGGATTAAATAACCATTAACCCCGACTTTAATTACAGCCAGGTATTTAAACTAATGACTCTCCCACGCACCTGTCGCCCTCACCTGTAATTTAAAGAGACAGGTATCGTGCGCCCTCCGCCAGGTAATGCTGCATGTCACTCATTTCCTCTCTCTCATTAACATCTAGCTCAAGGTGTCACTCCTACGTGAGAGAGAGAGAGAGAGAGAGAGAGAGAGTTATGAATATGACTGTGTCTGTGTGTATATGTGCGTGGTTGTGTACTTGTATGTGTCCATCTGAATTTTATTATGTATGCATGTATATCAATGTATTCAAGTATGTGTGCATGTGCGTATGGTGAATGTAAACACAGGTAAGTAATCATATATATTCTTTGTATACGCGTTACCCCTTCACTACGATGACGCGCGTGCGTGCGTGCGTGCGTGCGTGCGTGCGTGCGTGTGTGTGTGTGTGTGTGTGTGTGTGTGTGTGTGTGTGTGTGTGTGTGTGTGTGTGTGTATACTGTACGTACACATAACTATACGGTATGTAGGCATGGGTGTGAGGGCGCCCTATGTGCACGTATGAAGACAGAGTGGTTGTTAATGGTTATTGATGACAGGGGGAGCGTGGCTAAACTTAGAGGATGTAGATGGCGGGGGAGGAGGGAGAGGGGCAGGGGAGAAGATGGGGCGGGGGGGGGGAGAAGAACGAGGAGAAAGCAAGGGAAGGAGGGAGGAAGAAGGGATAGAATGAAGGAGAAGAACAGATACAGAAAATGAAGATACATAACTGAGAGGATGAGTGAGGAAATTAGGAAATAAAAGAGCAATGGGGAGGAAGGATGAGAGAAAGTGAGGAAGGAAGGGTGAGAGAAAACTGGGGTGAGGGGAGACAGAATGGGGAGAAGAAAAAATGGGAGAGGAGGGGAAGAGAAAAATGGAAGAAGGGAGAGAAGTGAGGGAGGAGGAGAGAGGAAATAGGGAGAAAAGGAAAAAAAAAATTATGATGTAGGAAAATCATGGGAAGAAGAGGAGAGAAAAATGGGATAGACAGGAGGAGAGAAAATGAGTAAGAGAGAAAAGAATAAAGAATAAAAATGGGGGGGAAAGAAGAAACGAAACGAAACAGAGAGAGAGAGAGAGAGAGAGAGAGAGAGAAAGAGAGAGAGAGAATCCAATACAAAACACGTCAACCTCCTACATTTTCTCACTTAACATTTTTTTCCCTAATGAAAGTCCTCCCTCAAATTACAGGCACCAGGGAAGCAAAAAAAAAAAAAAAAAAGAAAAAAAGACATTTAGCGATTTATTCTTCCCATCTCTGACGATTTTATTCATCTATGTGATGGGTTTCCTAAAATAATAAAAACAATTGGAGTGTTATATTATTACTTGGTGTCCGTATGTACAGTCGTGGTCAGAATTATCGGTCCACTTTTTAGTCGAATCATTAAGGAACTCTTACACGATATTCTGAAAAGTCTCCAGGGTTCCACTGATAGTATAACTGGGTTTCAAAAGGCAATGTTCACCGTCTCGTTATTTATCGTCAAGGAAGTGGATCGTTTTTATTGCCCGCAACAGTGCCAACCCAGGGAGCAAAATTCTACGGATTTTACAAGCCGTTAAAGACGAAATAAATCCCTTAGAATATCACTGTTTATAGTTACATCGGTTTAAATACTCTAGGTCTGGTGATTTAAAGTGGTCTAAGTAACAACGCGCTAGGATATAATGTCCCCCTCCCATCTCTCTCTCTCTCTCTCTCTCTCTCTCTCTCTCTCTCTCTCTCTCTCTCTCTCTCTCTCGCGGACTTGGCATATTTATATTATGGAAATATGGTAATACTACAACTAACACAAGTGCTGCTACTACAAATAATAATAATAGCAGTAGTAGTAGTAGTAGTAGTAGTTGTTGTTGTTGTTGATGATGTATTTAAAGTAGCAGCAGTATAGAAAAACATAATAATAATAATAATAATAACAATAATAATAATAACGAGCGCTAGCAACCATTCTCATTAAGTCAGTGGCTAATTAAAAACCACAAGGCAACCTCTAAATATACAGTAGGTATTATAATTCCGACTCACATAACGGCGTATCTGGCATCGGAAATGAATGTAACTTGGACCTCAATGTAAACCGGATTTAGTATCAAGCACATACTGTACACACACACACACACACACACACACACACACACACACACACACACACACACACACACATAATCTGAGGTGGCATCGACAAACACAGACCTCAAAGCATATGTCCCTACTCAGTGACAACCCCTCCATCCGCCTCTCTCTCTCTCTCTCTCTCTCTCTCTCTCTCTCTCTCTCTCTCTCCTTCCTAGTTCCTGGTCTTCTTCTCCTTCCTCCAACAAACCCACTCTCACTACCTAGACAGGATCCAAGTCGGGCCAAAATAGTGGAGAAAAGTATTACACTCCTAATTATCGAATGCTAGAATAAAAAAATAAATACATAAATAAATATATAAATCGATAACAGACGCGTAAGATTATGTATATGTACCGAAACAATTATTACCGTATTTTTTTACCTTTTTTTTTTATAATGCTTCGGATGTGTTCCCGGAAATTCGTCTGCAGTGGTTTTTAAATGTTAGAGAGGGGGAGGGAAGGGAGTGGAGAATGAGGGGGAAGGGAAGGCGAAGGGGAGAGGAAGGGGAGGAAAGAATAAAGAGTGGGGAGGGAAGAAAAATAGGATACGGAGAGAAGCGATGAAAGAGGGAGAGGAAAGGTAGAGTGAGAGAGGATAGAAGAGTGAAGGAGGGGGAGGGAGTGGGGGAGGAAGAGATAGGGAGGGAGGAGGTAGAGTAAGAGAGGACAGAAGAGTGAAGGAGGGGGAGGGAATGGGGGTGAAAGAGATAGGGAGGGGGGAAAGGAGGTCAGGAGGGAGGAAGAGAGAGAGAGAGAGAGAGAGAGGGGGGAGGAGAAAAAGGGAAAAGGTCCATCTTTATATTACTATCTCTTGTCAGTATCTCTGCTGAAAAAGAATGTTCACTTATCAGTCAGTGTATCTATCTACTTATCTGTTTATATCTATCACCATGTCAGCTTATATCTTCATTTTGGTCACATCTATCTGCCAAACTACCATATCTATTTATCTGTCAGTTTATCTACCTTTTAAATTCTATACTTTAGCGCAGTCTATCCGTCTATCTTATTGTCCTTTATCTATCTACCACCATATTCATCTATCTGTCTATCCCTCAGGTATTTACTATTAATAATCAAGAGAAACATTACAAAAACAACAAAGTCAAACAAACAGCCACCACCATTACCGCCACCACCCACACCTACAATAACGAAAAGAAACAAGAGAATGACAAAAATAACAATAACGATGGAAATACCCAGCCACCAAAACAATAACGAACGAAAACAACAACAATAACCACCACCATCACCACCACCATCACCATCATCACCATCATCAGCACCACCACCACCACCACCACCATCACCATCATCAGCACCACCACCACCACCACCAACAACAACAACAACAACAACACCATCATCATCACCACCACCACCATCACCACCACCACCACAACCACCACCACCACCAACAACAACAACAACAACACCACCACCACCACCACCACCACAACAACACCACCACCACCACCACCACAACAACAACAACCAATACAGTATCAACTTCATCAGACTTTTTTATTGACCCCAATTTGGAACCCATCCCGAGGGGGGGGTAGGAAGAGGGAGAGGGAGGGGGAGGAGGGAGGAGAGAGGAGGAATAGAGAAGGGAGGGAGGAGGAGAGAGGAGGAACGAAGGAGGGGAAAGGAAATGGATGAAACGGAGGAGATATAAGGGAGGGAAAGAAAAGAGGAGGAGAAGGAGGAGGAGGAGAAGGAGGAGGAGGAGGAGGAGGGAGAAGAGGAATGGAGGAGGGAGAAGAGGAATGGAGGAGGGGAGAGGAGATGGATGAAAAGAGGGGAGAACGGGAAGGGGAAGAAAAGAGGAAGAGGAGGAGGAGGGAAAAAGAGAGGAGATATGGAGGGGAGGGGATGAAAAAGAGGAAGATGGGGTAGAGGATGGAATGTGAAGAGGAGGAGGAGGAGGAGGAGGAGGAAGACAAATGGAGAGGAATAGAGGAGATGGATGAAAAAGATGGAGAGGAAGAAGAGGAGATAAATGAAAAAGAAAGGAGAAGGAGTAAGGAAAGGAATGGGAGGAGTACAGAAAGATACAGACAGACAGACAGACAGACCCTATAATGTGTGTGTGTGTGTGTGTGAGAGAGAGAGAGAGAGAGAGAGACACACACACACACACACACACACACACACACACACACACACACACACACACACACACACACACACACACTTTAATTAACTTTATTTTTCCCGTCCCCTCTCCCACCTCTTCATAACCTTTCTTTCATTTTCCTCTTTTTTTTTTTTTTCACTCAATGTTCGTCTCTTATTCATAGTCTCATTTTCGTTGCATTTTCTCTCCATTTCCTTCATTTTTTTTTTTTTTTTCGTTCTCTCAGCTATGTGATTTGATTTTTAATTTGACCGGTGACTTAGTAAAATAATGTTTTTTGTCTTATTCTTATATTTCTCCTTTCCACTGTGCTTTATCATTACACTGAGATGGTTTGGACATGTGGAGATGATGGAGAATGAAAGACTGACTAAGAGGGTGTATGTAGGTGAGGTGGAGGGAAGGAGAGGGAGGGGTAGACCGAGGATGAGGTGGAGGGATGGAGTTGAGAGGTATATGAGGGAGGGGGGGTGAGCTGGGGGGAGGGGAGTCAAATGGTGGGTGACAGAGTGACTTGGAGGCGTTTTGTCTGCGGCCACCCTTTGCGGGATTAGGGCGTCGGGCTATAGATAGATAGATAGATTATTATTGTTTTAATTACTACTACTACTTATATTACTACTACTACTATTCTTATTCCTATCATCATCATTATTACCATCACTATCATTACCATTACAATTTTTATTATTATTACTATTACTATTATTATTATTATTATTATTAGTAGTAGTAGTAGTAGTAGCAGTAGCAGTAGTAGTAGTAGTATCATCATCAATCATCAACATCATTATCCTCCTCCTCCTCCTCGTCCTCCTCCTCTTCTTCCTCCTCCTCCTCCTCATCATCATCATATACTTCGCCTTCCACGAACTCCACTTATAAAAAATCTCTACTTCCCGGTGTGCCTTTATAAACGATGCATTTTATAATTTGCATTTAATTACAGAAATGTTTTGCATATATTTTTGTGTCAAGAATAACATATGCCATAAATAATTCTGATTCTGATTCTCCCTCACACACACACACACACACACACACACACACACACGGAGAGAGAGAGAGAGAGAGAGAGAGAGAGAGAGAGAGAGAGAGAGAGAGAACTGATGATAAAAATAAGGCAAGTCCAAAAGTAAGATAAAATATAATAATAAAAAACTTCGTACCCATATGAAAAAAAAAAAAAAAAAAAAAGGAAACGAGAAAGAAGAGAGAAAATTCTGAGAAGAGAAAACAAAAATAAAAAGATTTTGAATATCAGGAAGCAGAAGGGAAGAGGAAGAATATATTATGTAGGAAAGGGAAAAGTTATGAGAGAGAGAGAGAGAGAGAGAGAGAGAGAGAGAGAGAGAGAGAGAGAGAGAGAGAGAGAGAGAGAGAGCAACACAAAGCAGACGGTGAATAACGTGACACCTGAAAGAGAAAGACGAAGAGTTAGGAGACAAGAGGATAAAAATAGGAAAAAAAAACGAAGCAAAAAGAAAACCGAACGAAGAATAATGAGACGAAAAAAATTAACTGAAAAAGAGAAAAAAGAACGAAGAATTAAGAGACGGAAAAAATGAACGAAAAAAAAGAGAAACAGGAGATAAGGAACAACAGGCGAAAGGATAAGAGAAAAAACGAAAAAAAAAAAAATCTATTACCCCCTTCGAGGCGTAGGGTCCCGGGGCTAGGCTGTAATGCAGTATATTTAAGGGTAAGGTGACCAGGCTACTTCGCGTGGTGGCATTACATGATAAAAAAAAAGAAAAACGCCTCTGTGGATCAAACCTGCGCAAGGCTGTCACTCCGACCGGTGCGTTCTGACCACTACACCACCACAAGGGGAAAGGGAAGGGGAAAAAATTGAGAGATAATGGAAAGGAAAAAAAAAAACAAGATAATGCATGGTTAGAGAGAAAGAGAGAGAGAGAACCAAAGGGAAGAGGAGGATGTTGTGTAGGAAGAAAAATGGAATTAGGGCAAGAAGGAAGCCAGGTCTGGACGTACATGTGTGTGTGTGTGTGTGTGTGTGTGTGTGTGTGTGTGTGTGTGTGTGTGTGTGTGTGTGTGTGTGTGTGTGTGTGATGTCTTTACTCCCTTCCGTCCTGGTCTTCCTCTTCCATTCTTCTTCTCCTACTTTTTCCGTATCTCGCCTCCCTTCCTTTTCTTCGCTCTTGTAATTACCTCTATTTCGTTTTTGCTTTTTTCAGTTTGGCTGCTTTTCCTCTCTTTTTATCTCTGTGTAGTTTCATCATCATCATCATCATCATCATCAATCATCATCATCATCATCATCATCATCATCAATCATCATCATCATCATCATCATCTTCTTCTTCTTCTTCCGAACTTCTTTCATATTTCCCTCTTCTTTTTCCTTCATTACTACAAGTCTCTGTCTCTGTCTGTCTGTCTGTCTGTCTCTCTCTCTCTCTCTCTCTCTCTGAATTCTGCTGATTAAGTATCTTTGCTTCCACTTCCTTCCTGTTTTCCATTCCTTCCTTCAATTCATCCTGAAATTTTCTTCTCCTTTCTTCTTTCTTTCTTCATTTTCATCATTCTCTTTCTTCTTCCCCCTTTATCATTACTCTTTTTCTGATTTCTCCCTCTTTCTTAATTACCATCTCTCTCTCTCTCTCTCTCTCTCTCTCTCTCTCTCTCTCTCTCTCTCTCTCTCTCTCTAATAATTCCTTTATTTTTCTTCTTCTAAATTTATCTTTTCTCTTTCAAGCAAACTTTTTCCTTCCCTCATTTGTACCTTCCTTCCTTTCTTCTTTCATAACTTTCATCTTTGCTTGTTTCTTTTTCTATCTATCTATCTATCTCCATCTATCTATCTATCTATTTCTACCTATCTACCTTTCCTTCATTATTTTTTTTTTTCAATTTTTACTTACATTCTTTCACTCATCCTTCTTTCTGTCCTTCCTTCCTTCCTTTCTTCCCTCCTTCTCTCTTTCCTTCTCTCCCTCCCCTGACTACCTCTGGAGGGATGCCAAAGTTATGTTGCTATTTATCTCCTCTTGCTTCCTCTTCCTTCCTCTCCTTCTTCCTCTTCTCCTTCTACGTTCTCTTCTTCCTCCACTCCTTCTTTCCCTCATTCCCCTTTTTCTTCCTTATTCTCTTCTTCCTCTTCCCTTCCCTCGTCCTTCTTCCCTCTTCACCTCCAACCTCTCTTCCTTCCTTCCTTTTTATCTCTTACCCCCTCTTCATTCCTCTCCCTTTCAATCACTTTTCCTTCATCTCCTTCTCTCTTTCCTTCCTCCTCCTTTCTTACCTTCCTCTTTCATCTTCTCCTCCACCTCTACCCTTCTTCCTCGTTTCATTTCTTCTCTTTTTCACTTTTTCCTCTCCCCTTCCTCCCTCTTCCCCTTTCCATCTCTCTTCACAGCTCCTTCTTCATCTTCTATTCAGCAGTATCATTCCTCTTCATTTCTTTTCATGTCTTCCATTCATCTTCCTTCGTTTCTCCGCTTCTCACCCAATTTCCCATCCTCGCTCTTGCTCTCTCTCTCTCTCTCTCTCTCCTCCATTCTTGCTATTTCGCTCTCCTTCCTCCTTCCCTCTTCCCTTGACTCGCCAGTTTACTACAGTTCCTCTCTGCCTCCTTCCTTCCTTCTTTCATTCATCCTTCCTTCTTTCTTTCCTCCTTCTCTACCTACCTTCTTTTTTTCCTTCATTCATTCGTGTTCTCCTCCTTTGTTTTCTTCCCTTCTTCCATTCCTTGTTTCCTTCCTTAGCTTCACCTTACCGTCCAACCATCCAACTATCCTTCCCTTCCATTCCTCACTCATTCATTAACTTTCCATCCATCCATCCACTATATAGCCATTCATTTTATTCATCCATCCATCTATCTAGCCATTCATTCTTTCATTCATCCATCTATTCATCCATTCATCTACCAGCCATTCATTCACCCATCCATCCATCCACCTGTCCATCCATCCACCTGTCCATCCACCCACCCATCCACCCTTCTTTTGAGTTGCACAATTGCTCAATATGTTGCAAGACTGAAAGAGTTGCCATCCAAGGTTATGTTGCACAGAAATGTAGTGATGCAGAGGCCGTGTTGTGCTGCTGTGAATTTTTGTTGTGTTGCTGAGAATGTTCGTAATGATGCAGAAAATTTGTACCATGTTGCAGAGAATTTGATATGTTGCAGAGAAATTGTGCCATGTTGCAGAGAATTTGAACTGTTACAGAGAAATTGTGCCAAGTTGAAGGGAATTTGAGTTGTTGCAGAGAATATGTTATCTTCTCGGGATTTTGTGCTATACTGTACTTAAATTGTGTTATGTTGCACAGAACTTGAGCTGGGTGGTAGATACATTGTTCTATGCTGCACAGAATTATATTGCAAAGAAATTATACTGAACAGAATTTGTATTCAGAATATTAAGCTGCAGGGAATACACACTGAAGAGATCCTTATGTTGTAGAGAATTTGTTACACTGCAAAGAATTATGCTGTAGAATCAATGATATGTTGCAGAGAATATTATACTGCAGTGTTACGTAGTGTGTTGTGTTGCAAAGTCTAATGTTGCAAAGAATGTATTATGTCGAAGAGAATGTTATGTTGCCAAAAATGTACTACGCTGTTGAGAAGGCATGTTGCAAAGAATATATTTGAGAATGTGTTGTGTTGCAAAGAATGTGTTATGCTGCAGAGGATGTGTTGTGTTGCAAAGAATGTGTTAAGCTGCAGAGAATGTGTTAAGCTGGGGAAATGTTATGTTGCAGAATATATGTTACGTTGCACGGCAAAGAAGGTGGTCGGCATAGGTGGTAATGATGAACATGAGCTGAATCAAATTGAACAGCAGTGTCGCAGAAGACAGAGGCGTCGCACTGCAGAGAATGGTGTACTGTAGATGTCAGGGGTGGTGGTGGTGGTGGTGGTGGTGGTGGTGGTGGTGGTGGTGGTGGTGATGATGATGATGATGATGATGATGATGATGATGATGATGATGATGATGATGATGATGATGGTGGTGGTGGTGGTGATGACTCAATGTTGCTGAGAATAGTGCAGCAGGTGTCATGGGTGGTGTTAATAATGAGGCTGTGGCGAATACAGGTTGCAAGGGACCAGATACGTGTGTTGCAGGGTATATTGTGTTTCACCTGCAAGATATGCAATGTTGCAAAGGGGCTTGTATTACATAAGGCTTGAGAGTATTGCTTTAACGACCTTTGTGTAGTTAAGACTCCTCCTCCTCCTCCTACTCCTCCTCCTCCTCCTCCTCCTCTTCTTCTTCTTCCATCAGAGAGCAACTACAATAATATACTTAACTGAACACTGGACATATGAAGCCCTTTGCATTCAGGTGATTTATTTTCATTTATTCTTATTATGAACAGACGATTTTCACTGTCAACTTAGTGAAAGGTCTCTAGTAGTTTTATTTTTTTAATTTTAAGGCTAAGGTTCGTATTCTCGTAGGTTAAAAAAGCTCCCTAACACCTCTTCCTATGCGATTTACTTTTGGATAAGGCTGATGTTGTAGTTGATAGTTCAGTTGCAAATGTGTTATGTTGCATGTGTGATGTGATGTGATGCGGTGAGGTGTGTTGCAAAGGGGATGAAGTGCAGTCGAGTTGCAGGAAAGGTGTGTTGCAATGAGGCTATTTTGATAGATGAGATGCAAATGTAGGCTGCTGCTGCTAAGGTGTGGTGTGTTGCAGAGATGGGAGTTAAAGAGGAGAGTACTCAGCACCTTGCAATATTACACTCTTGATTCTCTCTCTCTCTTTCTCTCTCTCTCTCTCATACATCCTCCCTCGCTCTCATGTCACTATCTCCCCCGCTCTTTTTCACATCTCCGTTCTCTCTCAACCCTTGTCCTCTCTCTCCTTTCTCTCATTCTCTCCCCTTCCTTATCTCCCTCCTTTCTACTTTCCATCTCTCCTTTCCCTTCCCTCTCTCCTCATCATAACTCCTCTCTTCTCCCATTCTCTCTCCTCTCACTATCTTCTTCATCTTTTCCCCATACCGTCTCTCTCCCCTCCTTCTCCCTTCACATCTTACTATCACTTCTGCCTTTCTCCTCACCTTCTTCCTTTCTCTCCCTCCCTCCTCTCTTCCCCATCTCCCTCACTCTCTTTTCATCACCACTCTCCTCCTTCCACTTCGTCTCCCTTCTCCCTCTTTCTCCCTCTGCCCCTCCCGTCACTTTCTCTTCCACCTCCCTCCCTCTCACTACCATTCTTTCTCCCTTTGCCCTTCACCATCTCTCTCTCTCTCTCTCTCTCTCTCTCTCTCTCTCCTTATCATCTCCCTTTCTCCCCCTCCTCCCTCACCATCACCTCCCTCTCTCCTCCCCATTTTCCTCCTTTCCCACTCCCCCCTCCTCCCCCAACTGCACTGTCTTGATCTAATTTGGCCTTTAAGCACGTGAGGACTCCGAGGCAGCTCACTCACAGGAAGGGGGGTTAGACTAGCTTAGTTTACATTAGATTTGGCTCGGCACGGCTAGGCTAAATTAGGTTGCCAGATTAAATAAAGAAAGGAGAGGCTAGGTTTGGTCTACTAGGGTGTGGGGGAGAGTGGGGAAAATTATGCCATGGTGTGCTATGTTACGCTATGTTGTGCTATGTTACGTTTGACTAGACTAGGCTGGGCTAGGTTAGGTTTACTAGGGTGTGGGGGAGTGTGGGGAAAGTTATGCCATGTTGTTATGTTATGCTGTGCTATGTTATGGTGTGCTATGTTATGTTAGACCAGATTAGGGTAGGTGCAGTTTACTAGGGTGTGGGGAAGCGTGGGGAAAGTTAAGCCATGTTAAGTTACGCTATGTTATGTTCTGTTATGTTGTGCTATGTTAGACTAGACTAAGCTAGGTTAGGTTAGGTTAAACAAGGTAAGGATACGCAATGTTAGATAAGGGCGAGGGAGAGTTTGGGAGAGTAAGACTAGGTTAAATTTGCTTAAAAAGGTAGGACAACTTTAGGCATATTAGCACAGGTTAGGCTGGGCTAGGTTAAGTTACAATATGCTAGCGTAGATTAGTATATGCTTGGTTAGGTTTGGTTAGGCTCTGTTTTGTTTTGTTTTGCTTTGTTAGGTTAGGTTAGGTTAGGTTAGGCTGGGTCTGGTTTGGTATGGTTTGGTTTGGTTTGGATTGGTTTGGTAAGGTTAGGTTAGATTAGGTTTGGTCTGGTTTTGTTTTGTTTTGTTTTGTTAGCTTAGGTTTGGTTTGGTTTGGTTTGGTTTGGTTAGGTCAGGTCAGGTCAGGTAAGGTTAGGTTGTTTGGTTTGGTTTGGTTTAATTTGGTTAGGTTTGGTTTGGTTTGGTTTGGTCTGGTTAGGTTTGGTTTGGTTTGGTTTGGTTAGGTTTGATTTGGTTAGGTTAGGTTTGGTTTGGTTAGGTTAGGTTAGACTAAGTTTGGTTTGGTTTAATTTTGTTTTGTTTTGTTAAGTTTGGTTAGGTTAGGTTAGGTTAGGTTAAGTTAGATTAAAAAACACTATGATATACATGGGTGAGGGAGAGTGAGGGAGAGTGGCCTTCAGTCAGGGAGAGCTTAATTAAGGGCGACGGTGTCTTTTATTCCAATATGGCCAGGAGGAGGAGGAGGAGGAGGAGGAGGAGGAGGAAGAGGAAGAGGAAGAGGAGGAGGAGGAGGAGGAGGATTAGTACCTAGAATGGAGGAAGGACCAGGGAGAACAGGGAGAGGACAAGAAGCAGACGTGAGAAGGAGAAAGTAAACAGGAGAGAAAAAAGGAGGAAACAAGGAGATGAGAAAGGAGAAAAGCGAAAGAGGAGAATGGAGGAAAGAGGAAGAGGAGAAAGGAAGAAAGAGGGAGAGGAGAAAGGAGGAAAGAGGGAGGGGGAAAAAAGAGGAAAGCGGGAGAGGAGAAGGTGGAGAAAGAGGGAGACGAGAAAGGAAGAATGGGGGTCATCTTTGTCTGAGTTGTAATAGCCAGAACAGCAACGGTGACAGTGACAGAAAAAATGATGACAGTGATGGTGACAGTGAAAGTGACGGTGATAATGACGACAGTGAAATGATGGTGACAATGAAAGTGACGGTGATAAGGATAGAGGAAGTGATGGTGAGTGATAGTGAAAGTGATGATGACTGATAATGACGGTGAAAGTGATGGTGATAGTGATAGTAGTTAAGAGTGGTCAGGTGCTAGGTGTGAGGCAGTAGTAGTGACAGCCTAGCCACTTAGTCTTTATAATGCAACTCTTTGATCCTCTTAATTACAAATTCCAGCCCCCTTCTTTGCACATTCTTCAAGTTCCTAAAATTCCCTAAAGCAGATCTCCTGAAGCCCTAAATGTCTAACAGCACAGACCTCACGTACTGACGATTTTTAGCCCCATCACTTCGAAGACGATTATTTTTATTCTTGCTATCTCCAGAGGATTTTATTCAACTTTGGAAGGATTTTTTTTCTTAGTTGTGGGTTAACTACGGCTAAATCTAACTCCTGTTTAAAAAAAAAAAGCATCTTCCAAGCTGAATAAAATCGTCTGGAGAGAGCAAAATACACTGTGCGTCATCGAACTGAAGGGGTTAGATGTATAGGACTACATAATAAATAGATAGATAGAGAGACAGATAGAAGCAGGAAGTCAAACGATGAGAAGGTGTTGTGTTTGCGAGAAGCGAGCAGCGCTAAACGCTTACACGGGGGAAAGCTGACGACAGCGGCCAGTAAGATGATTCAGTTAGCTGTCAGCAGTCCTCTCGTGAGAAAGTTCTGTTGCCACGAGGAAGATACGTGACACACACACCCTACTACACGAGATGTGAGGAAAGAGAGTTTAGAAGGAGACAAGCGACCCTATAGAGAGGTCGAGACGGAGATTAGCTTGAGAACAGAGAGAGAGAGAGAGAGATAGCGAGACAGGGAGGTAGCTACCCAGGACTTATACTATTATACCTGTTTAATATTTCCAAGACAAATAAAGATAGTCCCATACTATTCTTTACCTCTCCCGTCACTACATGACATCTGGTGGGGAAACTACTACAAGATATAATAGCCGCTCGACCACAAGTATAACATATACTTCTCTACAATTAACTACAAAGTCTTTATGACATTTGGTGGCAGCGCACCTAGACCCCAAGCATATAGTACGACAAGGATGCCTCATAGCTCCAACGGCCACGACTACAATCGTCAAGGATGTCATGAGTACTGAAATAAGTCTAGATTACTTGTATGACTTACCTACTTATATAGAAAGACTTGCGACGCCGATGCGAACTCTGGACTTCAAGATAGGGAATTATGTTTCACAATCACATATCACCAAGGAAGTGGATGAAATGGTGAAGTTAGCGAAATGGAAACTAGAACAGGCGAAGTCAACTATGCTCGTCATGATCCAAGATCTCCCATCTTCTGGAACAGAGGTGCTGAGCGACAGGAACAACATCACACGTACTCGCCAAAAGCGCGGTTTGTTCGATCTGGGCGGCGCAATTCTTGGGAACATCTTTGGATTGGCTACAGAGGATGACCTTAAAAGAAATAAACAAAAAAATTTAATAAGATAGCTCAGGTACTAACATACCAAGATAAATTCATCACAGGACAGAACTCAGCAATGAAAACAATTGTGAAAAATCTGAAACAAGCAGAAAACGTAGCTCTCGAGAGTATAGATAAAATAAATAACTTGGAGGGTAACGTTACCCTTTTCCAGCACTTCTCCATCATCACAGAACATATTGACACGATTCTACTACAATTAGAGAACACTAGAGATCATTTCAGGGCACTTATGCAAGGAATTTCGAATGCTGGTGATGGCAAGATCACAAATGACTTACTCCCAGTTCATGAGCTACGTCAGATAATTAGTCAAGGCATACATACACATAAATTGAAGCCATTGTTCCGCAGTAGGGAATTTATGCAATATTACCCGTACTTGGAAGCAACACTAACACCAACATCAGTGATAGTTCATGTACCATTCATCACGGAAGACCTGTTCACAGTATACCAAATACACCCCTTCCCCTATAGAAACAACAACACTTTAGTCATCATCAACATCAACACAGACACCGAACTCATCATGGTCTCCAAGAGACGAGACACTGTCACTTTCGCAAGTGAGTCAACGATTGAGCGAAAGTGCCGCACATCCTTACATGCTGTTCATCTTTGTCCTGCGTACATTTTCACGTTTCAGCCTACTGATACGGTCCCTTGTGAAATGGCTATCATCAGCAATAACAATATTCATCATCATTGCAACTTCACTTTTGCTCCAGATAAACTTGTACACCATCAACGCATTGGACACTCGCAGTTTTTATTTCCCTCATAACACATCAGTTTACATAGTCTGTCCAGATATACCACCATCTCATACATCGGCCTCAGGATTATACATAGCACCAGACTACTGTGCAGTATTTACACCATCCATGTCTACTTTTTCCACCATCAATCACTACGCCATCCTCAATCATACACACAAACATTTCCACCCACTGCCTGATATGGACTTAAACATGAGCACAAGTATTAAGCTGACTTCACCTAAGTTTGAAACTATGCAGCTGATCAATGAAACAATGAAGCCCTGGGAAGATTTGAGTTTGAGTATGTTCAACCCATATTATGTGTATAGCCAAGCACCTTCTGTCTTCATAATTATCTGCATTGTTGTTGCAGTATTGCTGTTGGCCATGCACAGAATGCATGCAGAATTGCTAATTTGGATTCATTGTTTTTGTGGGGGAGAGTTAACATCACAGTTAACCACCCTGAATGAAGTGTATATATTTTGTATATAGTATTAATTATATATATAAAAAAAAAATAATAATAATAATAATAATAATAACACAAAGAAGAATGACCCATATATGGCAGACCAGTACCATTATCTTTAAATGAAATATTAGTAACTCTTACAATATTCTTAATTTTAAACTATTTTTATTCTTGCATGTATGCAATTCACTATAATAACCCAAGTACATACTGTATTACAGTTAAATAATTTACTTTAATGCATTTATTCCAATATGTATTCAACTTATTTAAAATGTAATATTACTGAATAATCACTATTTACTATGCATAATATATGTATACAATATTCATACAATTATGTTACTTTACAATATTATGTATTTCACTTAATTAGCTTATAAGTTCATTATAATGTGTAGGTAGTATGTATTAATATATTATAACTATTAAATGTCGATGGTACGTCATTTTCGCGCGGCCGAGCAAATATAGGACTACATAATAAATAGATAGATAGAGAGACAGATAGAAGCAGGAAGTCAAACGATGAGAAGGTGTTGTGTTTGCGAGAAGCGAGCAGCGCTAAACGCTTACACGGGGGAAAGCTGACGACAGCGGCCAGTAAGATGATTCAGTTAGCTGTCAGCAGTCCTCTCGTGAGAAAGTTCTGTTGCCACGAGGAAGATACGTGACACACACACCCTACTACACGAGATGTGAGGAAAGAGAGTTTAGAAGGAGACAAGCGACCCTATAGAGAGGTCGAGACGGAGATTAGCTTGAGAACAGAGAGAGAGAGAGAGATAGCGAGACAGGGAGGTAGCTACCCAGGACTTATACTATTATACCTGTTTAATATTTCCAAGACAAATAAAGATAGTCCCATACTATTCTTTACCTCTCCCGTCACTACATGACATCTGGTGGGGAAACTACTACAAGATATAAAAGCCGCTCGACCACAAGTCTAACATATACTTCTCTACAATTAACTACAAAGTCTTTATGACAGATGGACCTACCAAAAACCCTCCCTCATGCACGTGGGCGACACACAGAGTAAAATATAATAGACGTGGTGCAGCGCTGAGGCTTAACGACTTATATGTGGCAGTCGTTCCTTCTTCTTTTTTTTTTTTTTTTTATGCTACCATGAGAAAATTTAATTCCGTTTACGTGGGACTTTTAGACCTGGAGAAATTTGATATAGCCTTCATTAATCCCTCCACGACTCAGGGGGTTTTCCTGTATCGCATAAAACCGTCTGAAAATAACAATAATAAACCAAAAGAATGCTTAATCAGACGACCTAGCAAATAGCCCTCCTCTCTCCACACACACACACACACACACACACACACACACACACACACACACAGCCAGTACTATCTCAGACAGACGGACAGACAGGCACTACTATAGACAAGCAAAGAGAATAACAGACAGACAAACAATACCTGGCCTGGATAATTAGACGTGAGAGGCGAGCACATACCTGGGGGAAGAGAAGATTATCATTAATTATTCAAAAGGTAACTCTTAAGATGAATAAAACACAGGTAAAGATATCAATGAAGTACACCACAAAAAAGTTCTAAAATTAAAACAGAAAAGGAAAAAAAAAATGTATCGGTTTCGTGTGTAGCTCAGTTTGGCTGAATATAAACCCAGCCATCATCATACATCATCCCTGTCAGTATTGCTATCATCCATCTCCCTTTGTCTCTGTCTGTTTGTCTGTCTGTCTGTCTATCTGTCTGTCTCTCCTATGCATATTCTTTCTTCTGTCTATCTGTTTTCTCTGTCTACTCTTCTGTTGCCTGTCTGTTTTGGTTTATTAATAATTTTGTTTTCTGTTCTCCATCTTGTCCTCTCTGTCTGTCCGCTATGCAAATTTTCTGTTTCCACTTCCTATCTTTTTTCCTACCTACCGACCTACCAACACCCTTGTCTATCCTCTGCTTATCCTACTGCTTCCCCGCCTCCCTCTTTTATTCCTGCCTACATACCTACACTCCTACTTACCTCACTGCCCTCCTGCATCCCTCCTACCTACCTACCTTCATTTCTACCCACTCTCTGCACACCTCTGGCTCAGTCATATACCTACCTACCTGCCTGTCTGCCTACCTACAAACCTTCCCACTCTCTCTACATCCCACTGCCTCACTGTCTTATATTACAAACCTACCTACCAACCTACCTACTTACCTACCTACCTGCCTGCCTTCCCCTTGCCCTAGTCCCTCTCCCCAGCCCCTCAGGAATCCCCGTAATCCCTCTCAATCCTCAGGGCGGGGTGTGAGAGGGATGGGGAGTGGGGAGTGAGGGGGAATCTCTCACAAGGTAAACAAATTCTGGTAGGGAGAGAGAGAGAGAGAGAGAGAGAGAGAGAGAGAGAGAGAGAGAATTTCCACCATCAACCCTCTCCTAGCCACCTCTTCCCTTGCATCTCCCGCCAGACGATTTTATTCAGCTGGGAGTGGGTCATAGGAGCCTGGGAATGCTAAGGAAGCCAAGCAAATAAATCTAACGTTATAAGCATTAGTCCTCGATATCGGAAACGACTTACAGGGAAAGATGGTCTGACGAAAAACGGAAAAAACAGACGATTCCATTACCGAAAAGGAGAAAAATAAACAAAAAAAATATTCACAGTAGGAAAAGAGGGACAAAAAAAATCCATTAGAAAAGTACAGTAACCTAATTAATATTCAAAGTAGGAAAATAGTGACAAAAAAATCCATTAAAGAAAAAATAAACTAACAAATTCAAGTAGGAAAAGAGTAAAGAAAGAAGATTCAAAAAGCGGAAAAATAAAATAAAAAATATTCAAGGAGGAAAGGGTAAAAAAATCCATAAGAAAAAAAATGGAGGAAAAGGATAACAAAAAAAACAAAACAAAAACGTAAAAAAAATAACAATAATAATAATTCAGGGGAAGAAAAGGCCAATAAAGAGAAATATACGAAAACCTAGTATGTTAAATTAATAACGGAAGAAAAATGAAAAAAAAAAAATACAACGGCAAAAACAAAAGTCACAGAAAAATGATAAAAAAAAGACAGGATAAACACTGATTATTGTAGCAAAAAAAGAAAAAGAAAAAATAAAGAAAGTGACACACTGCAGGCTAATATGCGATTAATAAAAACACGTCTATACATTAACACTCCCAGCCTCGTATTTTCAGCCTCAGTTAAATAAAATCCTATGGAGTTAGCTGCAAATAAATAAATAAATCGAAAAATAAAAGTTGTTCCGACCATGAGCAGCCCCCCCAAAAAAAAATAATAATAATAATAACACCCCAAACCCAAAAATATAGATAAAAAAATGAAAATAAAAATCTCTCCCAGAAAGACCGTGGTCAGAAATTGTTTATATAAATCTGTCTCCATATTCACAAAACATCTAAGACAATTATTTCCCCTATAAACAAAAATTTACACGGCAGTTTATCATCAAAAATTATATATTCTTGTCATGCTTTTCACTCTTCTATTAACACTAGTTTAGTTAAGAATTTTTCGGTATATGTAAAAGTTAAATTACAGGAACAAACTATAGGGTAAAATAAGGCTTAAGAATTTTCATGAATATGCCCCTATCCCCCACCCAGAGAGAGAGAGAGAGAGAGAGAAGGGGGGCTGGATCCCATATATATGATATTGGAAGCGAGGAGGAAGGGGACCAATAAATTTCCCTATACTGTCTCGGGCGATATATAAATTGGGCTTAAGAATATATCTGATCTTAAGAAAAATGTATGACACGAACATCTAAGGTCTGAAATACTGAGGAATAATTTTAATCTTAAGAATATATATAAACTCTGAAATAATAATCTTAGGAATATTTTTTTTTTTGGTTAAGATTATATAAAGTCTGGAATAATAATCTAAGGAATATTTTTTTACTTAAGAAAAATGTATATGGCACGAATATCTAAACCCCGCAATGCTAAGATATAAATTTAATCTTACGAAGAAATATATCCGAAAAGAAAAAGCTTGAAACACTAATCTTAGGAATAAATTTTGATCTTTAAAAAAAAATTATGATAAGAATTAAGCTTGAAATACTAATCTTTGGAAAAAAAATTGATCTTAAGAAAAATGTATATGACACTAACATCTAAAGTCTGAAATATGGAATGTCGAATCTGAAGAAGAAATGCGTAAGAAAAGAATAAAGCCTGAAAAATTAATCTTAAAGAATATTTCTGAATAAATCTCATCTTAAGAAGAAATGCGCAAGAAATGAATAAAGCCAGAAATATTAATCTTAAATATTTCTGATCTTACGAAAAAAGACGAAAAAAGAATAACATCTTAAGAAGAAATGCGTAAGAAAAGAATAAAGCCAGAAATATTAATCTTAAATATTTCTGATCTTACGAAAAAAGAATAATACACGAAAGCATCTGGTCTGAAATAATATTCTTAGGAAATACTGATCTTACGAATATTTTTGGTTCTTACGGAAAATAAATACGAAAACATCTGAATTTTGTAATATAACTATCTAGGAATAATAATCGTAGGGATATATTTAGCACAAAGAAAAATATATGTCTTAGGTACGTAATGTTTTAAGTTTGGACTCCTAATCTTACGAAAATTACATACGAAAAGAGAAATGACATGTATTAAGTCTTTTTCAAAATATGTATATAAAAAAACACTTGAAATTATCTTTGGCATATATTTCCTATGAAGAAGAAAAGTTTAAGGAATATCTATGGCTTCAAATATTAAGATCCTGAGAATATTTTAATACTAAGATCTTGAGGATATATTCACTGTTACGAGAATATTCCCCTTGTAGTGAAGAATTATACAAAGGATTATATTACGCTGGTGATATATGTGTACTTTCAATGGGCTTAAAATGATGGTATTTTTATCAGAGAGAGAGAGAGAGAGAGAGAGAGAGAGAGAGAGATCGACCTTTGTCTCTATTAGGGTTTTACATGCGAGAAAAACCTGTGGCACCCTCTGGGATTCGAAACGTGGCGTGTAATTCAATGTTCTTTCCGATTCAGTGACCAGTAAAACACACCCTTACACACGCACCCACCCACCCACACACACACACCACCCCATCCATTCATCCTCTCACCCACCCACTCACCCACACCCACATCCACACCCACACCCACACACACACACACATCCATTCACTCATCCATTCAGGCCTTCGAAATGCTTGGCTCCAGAGAACGGTGAAAAACAGAAAAATATTATTACCTCTGAAACGCACTGAAAACGGACTGGGTTCCTGAAAACATGTATTGTGGGGGGACTGAGATAAGAGATAAGGGGGGACGGGGGGGGCGGCGACCCTAGTGTGATAAGGGGGGGGAGTGTCAGTTCTGAAGAAAGATCGCTTGTATGAATCCGCCCCCCTCCCCTTCCCCCTTTCCTTTTCTCCCCTCTGTTCTCTCCCCCTCCTATTTTCCCCTCTTCCTTCCCCCCTCCTCCTTGTCCCCATTCCATCCTTCCCCTCTTGCTAAGCCTCTTGCTTTCTGTCTGTCTGTCTGTCTCTCCGTCTGTCTGTCTGCCTGTCTGTCTGTCTGTTTATCTGCCTGCCTGCCTATCTCTCTGTCTGTCTAAAGTAACAATTCAATCTATCAATCAGTGAAGCTTAATCACACACACACACACACACACACACACACACACACACACACACACACACACACACACACACACACAAAGCTAAAAATATATCAAAATTATAAGCTGTATTTAACGCCTTCAGTAAGAGGACGCTTTTCTTTTTGCTGCTGCCAGACGATTTTCCTCAGCTTGGTGGAAAATCCCTTGAGGTGAGGAGGTTAGGGAAGGCTGTATCAACCCCTCCAGTTCGAAAAGTCTAACCTACACTGAATAAAACCGTCTGGAAATAAATATACTAAGAATAAGAACAAGAATAAATATAATAAACGTCGTAGGGCTGAAGGGGTTAAATATGGCTGAATCTAAACTACCCAGTAAATAAAAAAAAAAAAAAAAAAAACCTCCCTGCGTTGCAAAAATCGTCTGAAAATAGGAAGAATAAAAAAGTGAAAAGGTTAATGAAGGCGAAGGTGAAGGTGCCTGTTGTCGCATTCCGGGAGGAGGAGGAGGAGGAGGAGGAGGAGGAAGAAGAGGTAAGAGGGGATGAAGACACAGGTGGAAAGGGAAGAATGATGAGAGGAATAGTAAGAAAGAGGAGGAGAAATAGGAATTAGGAGTAAAAGTCAGAATCAGGGGGAAAGTGAGGAAAGATGAGGAAAAGAATGAGATTAAATGAGGAAAAGAAATAATAAGGAGGAACGAAGAAAGAGAAGGAAGAGGAAGAAAGAGGAGGAAGAGAAAATAAGACGGGAGGAAGAGGAAGGAAGAGAAGTGGTGGGACAGAATGACTGAGGAGGAAGAGAAGGAATCTGGAGGAAGAAAAACAAACAGGAAGATCTGGGGGAGAAAGAATGAAGAGGAGGAGGGAGAATGAGGCGGAAGAGAAAGAGACAGGAAGACGCAGAAGGAAGACGTGAAAGAGAGAAAAATGTGCAGGAGGAGAAAGAAAGAGAAGAGGAATAAGAAAGAGGAGGGAAAACACAGAAAGAAGAGTATGAGGAAGAAGCGTAAGAGGAGACAGAATGAAAAAGACGAAGGAGAATGAATGAAGAGGAAGGGGAAAAAGGAGGAAGATTAAGACAGACAAGGAGGAAGAGGAAGAGAGGGAGGAAAGAGGAAGAAAGAGTAGGAATGAGTGATGGGAAGATGGGGGGGGGTGTATGGGGGAGATAAGGAGGGTGAGGGGGGGGCGGTGACCCACTTTCCAAAAATCCAATGCGGGGCTGGACCTCCCCCCCTTCTCTCTCTCTCTCTCTCTCTCTCTCTCTCTCTCTCTCACACACACACACACACACACACACACACACACACACACACACACACACACTTTCTCTTTCGCACCTTCCGCACGTTCCTCCTCTCGGCTTCAGCATGGCAACTTTAACTCTCCTCTCCTTTACTCTCAACCTCTTATGTAACTCCCAATCTCCCCTTCTGTCTCTCGTTTTATCCTCTCTCTTCTTATTTTCCTTTCATTCTTCACATGTTTTGCTTACCTATACACTTTGATATTCCTCTCTCTCTCTCTCTCTCTCTCTCTCTCTCTCTCTCAGCCTCAACAGAGAGTACCTCTTGATAAAATACATAGTGGGATCACAAACACCACACCACACCACACCACACTATACAGTACCACATTCCACATTACCAAACTGCACCACATCCCACTACACAAAGCTACACCACACATCACAGCACACTACATTACATTACACCACACTACATCACACCACACTACATCACACCACACTAAGCTTAACTACACCACACCACACACCACACCACACTACACCACACTCTTCACTGGAGCCTCAGGTGGTGGAGGTTGTAACATGTGCGTCTACCAAGTTTCATGACCTGGGTTCAATCCTACCTGGGGCGAACATTTAAGAGGGTGCTGTAGTATGTCCTTTCATGTGTTCTCGTATGTCTGCTCTCTCTCTCTCTCTCTCTCTCTCTCTCTCTCTCTCTCACACACACACACACACACACACACACACACACACACACACTGTACCACAATTTCCACATGCACGTCTCACCCTACACTCTCAAGTTCCTCCACGCCTATACCTATGCGTGAAGCACTGGGAGGGGGCGGGTCACTTCCCCTGAGAGAGAGAGAGAGAGAGAGAGAGAGAGAGAGAGAGAGTGTTCCTGGGCCCTACGAATGAACTGCCCTTCTGGATTCGTAAAAATGGCCTGAATATCCACACCTCACCACACACCACACACACCACACCACATCACATCACATCACGGCACAACATACAGCACACACCACCACACCCCAAACACACCTCACCACACACCGCCACACCACACTACGCCACACTCCACCACACTTCGATCTTTCCTACAGTTTTCAAGCCGGATAAAGGGTCATAATCTTCAATCGTTAGCCTTATCAGTGTCTTTTAAACCAATGAATAGACTTTTCTTTTTTAATATGATAAAGGTTGGATGTGACAGCGAGATCAGATAGACTTGTTTGGTCTATCAGGGTGGAATCTCTCTCTCTCTGTCTGTCACTGCCACCAACACCCTCAGTCACACTCCCCTCCTCAACTTTTCCCTCGTCCCGCGCGTACACACACACACACACACACACACACACACACACACACACACACACACACACACACACACACACACACACACACACACACATTCCACCAATATAAAAAGTCAAAACAAAAACAGGAAAGGGGGAGACAGAAAGGACGAAAGTTGAAAGAAAATACTAGCCAACCTTCAACAGATATAAAAAAAAAGAAATACGACAACGAAAACTAAGTATATAAAAAAAATAAAACCAGACAGCAAACCCTCGAAAAAAATGAGGTAAATAAAAAGAAAAAAATGGACAAAAAAATAAAATCAGACATCTCAAACTGACAACTGGAAAATGAAAAATTAAATTGTATGTGAAAGATAAAAATGAATCAGAACGAAAAAAAAATATTGATAGATATGAATGAGAACAGAAGACTAATAATTTTAAGGCCAGAAAGCAATCAATTTAATGGGGAAAATAAGAGACAAATTTGGAAAGGAAAGGGAAATGTACAAAAAAATTCTTAACTGTCTCGAGAAACTGAGGAAAAAGAATATACTGAAAATTGGGGAAGGAAGGATGAAGGAGACTTTTATTGTGGAGTAAGTATTTTTGTTACCTCCCCCCTCCCCCTCCCCCTCCCTCCCGCTTCTCCCCTCTCCCTTCCCTTCCCCTAAACCGCTTCCCTATACTCTCTTCCTAGTCCTCCCCTCTCCCCCTCCCTTTTCCACTACTCCTCCCCTCCCCTCCCCTCCTTTTTTCTCGTCTCCTGCTATCTCACCCTCCTTTTCTGGCCTATGCTCCCTCCCTCATCTCCCTTCCTCCTTCCTACCTCCCCCAACCCTTCTTCTCCTCCATCCCTACCCTTCCCTTCTATTCTTATGTATCCTGTTCTCTCACTCTCTCTCTTAGTCCTCTCCCTTTCTCTTCTCCACTTCCCTTCCCTTCCTTTCCGTCCTTCCATTCCTTCTTTCTCTTCCCCTCCCATCTTCCTTCCGTGAGATTTGTAGGAGGGGAAGGAAGAGGAAGAGGTGGGGGGAGAGATAAAGAGAAGGGAGGGGTGGTGAGGGAGGGGAAGGGAGGAGAAATGAAGGAACAGGGAGAGTATGGGGAGAAGGGAGGGGATGAAGGGAAGGGAAAAGTGGAGAAAAGTATGAAGTGTAGAGGAAATGTAGAGGGAGAGGGAGGGGGGGGGAGGCTGAAGGGGGGGAAGGAAAGGAGGGAGAGGCTGGAATAGGAAAGGGAGGAAAAATTACCCAACCCCTTGCCACCCAGCACAAACCAGTTCCCTACCCTGCCATACACCGCCCCTGCCTACCTTACCTTACCCTACCCTACCCTACCCTATACTGCCCTAAATCATCTTACTCTACGCTATCCTACCCTATCCGACCCTACACTACCCTACCTTATACTACCCTAAATCGTTTTACTCTACCCTACCCTACACTAACTTATCCTATCCTAGCCTACCCTACCCAACCCTAAACTATCCTACCCTACCTTACCCAACATTACCGTACCCAAACCTACCCTACCCTACCCTACCCTACGCTAGTGTTCTCTCTCTCTCTCTCTCTCTCTTTCGTGGGGGTGTTTTACTGCCTACTCTAAGTCTTCTCCTCCCCTCTCTTCCTCATCCCCCTCCCCTCTCTTCCCTCCTCCCCTCCCCTCTCTTCCCGTCCTCTCCCCTCAGCCTATCAACTCATAGGCTTACTGGCCTAGACATTCAGACGACACCCTTGTGAGAAGAAGAAGGAGAAGAAGAAAACAGAGGAGGAGGAGGAGGAGGAGGAGAAGGAGAAGGAGGAGGAGGAGGAGGAGGAGGAGGAGGAGGAGGAGGAGGAGGAGGAGGAGGAGGAGGAGGAGGAGGAGGTGGAGGAGGAGGAGGAGGAGGAGGAGGAGGAGGAGGAAAAAGACTAAGGGAGGAGAAACACAGAGGCAAAGTTAGGAGGAAAAAATATAAGGGGAAAAAGAGAAGAGAGGAGAGGGCTTACAGGAGGGGAGGGGAGGGAGGGAGAGAGAGAGAGAGAGAGAGAGAGAGAGAGAGAGAGAGAGAGAGAGAGAGAGAGAGAGAGAGAGAGCGAGCATTAAAGAGCGAGAGAGTCAAGTAAGAGAGTCCTCAGTGCCCCCTGTGAGGTAATGGTGTGGAGGGTTTATCTAATCACTCCATGGAGGGAGGGAGGGAGGGAGAGAAAAAGTAGGGAGGGAGGGAAGGAGGGAGGAGGGCTAAAAGGTGGGAGGGAGGGAGGGAGTGAAGGGAAAAAGATGAAAGGGAGGGAGGGGAGAGGAAAGGGTGGGAGGAAGAGGGTGATGGAAAAAGTGAGAGAGAGAGAGAGAGAGAGAGAGAGAGAGAGAGAGAGAGAGAGAACAAGTGACAAAGACAGAATGAATGAATGAATAAAGTAAGAAAGGAGAGGAGGATGGATGGAAGGAAAGAATGAGACAAGGAAGGAAGGAAGGAAGGAGAGAAGGAAGGAAGGAGGGAGGAAGGGAGGGGAAATACGGAAGGACGGAGAGAAGGAAGGAAGGAAGGAAGGAGGAAGGTTGGAGGGGCTTATCTAATCTCTCACTCTTGGTGGGGGGAGGAAGAAAGAAAAGGAGGGGAGGAGGGAGAAAGGGAGGAAGAAAGGAGAGAGAGAGAGGGAGAGAGAGAGAGAGAGAGAGAGAGAGAGAGAGAGAGAGAGAGAGAGAGAGAGAGAGAGAGAGAGAGAGAGAGAGAGAGAGAGAGAGAGAGAGCAATGCAATTAACGAGAAACAAAAGTACCGTAAACGAAGAAATTATGCAGAAAAAGAACATAAAAACGAAAAAAATAATAATAATCAGAAAAATGAAGGACGAAAACCACGACCAAAAAAAAAAAAAAAAGAAAAAAAAGAAAAAGAAAAACCGCATGTCCTCATTACCCCTTCACCCCGAGTACATCATTTACACTTTATGAAAATGAAGGGACAAGGGAAGGGTATACTTAATTCCTTTATTTTCGAAAAAGCTCTTCTAAGCTGACTGGAATCGAATGGAGAGAAAAGATGATGATGATGATGATGATGATGGCCAGGTTGATGCTAATAATAATAATAATAATAATAATAATAATAATATCACCACCACCAGCAAAACAAGAAATACAACAATAACACTGATAATAATAATAATAATAATAATAATAATAATAATAAATTCGGTACTACTACTACTACTACTACTAACAATAATAATAATAATAACAATAATAATAATAATAATAATAATAATAATAATATTAACGCCAAACCACATTTACCAAACAAAGAAGACGGGAGCACAAACACCTGACATTTTCAAGTATGCAGCAGGTATACCGAGGCTGTTTACACGGGTTGCCATGGAAACCTCATCAACCTCTCATGGGATGCCTCAATATTGATGGGGTATGCATTTGGAAGAAGACATTTGGGAAAGATTGTGAATAATATTATGAATTTTATTTTGTTTCACTTTTCTTCGTTTTTCTTTAATGTAATCTTCATGTCCTTCATCACTACTACTATTACTATTATTATTACTACTACTACTACACTATACTATACTATTATTATTATTATTACTTTTATTGGTTGCTTTTGCAGCTTATGCATCACACACACACACACACACACACACACACACACACACACACACACACACACACACACACACGGGAACCAACAATAGACTTGATAACAATATTCTCGGATCAAAATAACTATCAATAGAGATCTAATAAAAGCGTCTCTCTCTCTCTCTCTCTCTCTCTCTCTCTCTCTCTCTCTCTCTCTCGTGACGTAAGCAACATACACTTTCAGACACCCACGCACATACACTACACACGGCTTGCTTACACACGCGTAAAGCTGACACCCACACAGATTAATCTCTCTCTCTCTCTCTCTCTCTCTCTCTCACACACACACACACACACACACACACACACACACACACACACACACAACGCTAGCAAACACTGCCCTCGCCCCCTTCCTCCTCCTTTACCTTTCTTTACCTCTTCCCCCTCCATCCCCCCTCTCCTCCCTTCCTCCCTCTCCTCCCTCCATCCCCCTCTCCTCCCTCCATTCCCCCCTCCCCCCCTCCTTCACCCGAATCCGAACCCACCAAACCTCACCCAAACGGCCCGACTTACCATTTCGGCATTGGAGATTTCGTGGCAACTTTGAACAAGCGAATTATTCTGCACATTACACGTCATTACTCTTGAATGTTTACTGATGCCAAGTATGTCAGTACTAAAACCACACAAAAAGAGCAGGTTAAGGTAGGCATATTAAATCGCTAAGGAGAGGGTGTTAAGATGGCTCCTATACTACCTGGAATCCCACACGGAACATCACCTGGAATACGATCCACAAGTCATAGTCTGGTGGGCATTGGAAGCTTCGTGACATATTTTTTCTAGTGACTTATTTTGCATACCATACCTTCATATTTTCTTTTATGCTGCTTATGTGTCTGCTGCATCGGTGTGTGTGTGTGTGTGTGTGTGTGTGTGTGTGTGTGTGTGTGTGTGTGTGTGTGTGTGTGTGTGTGTGTGTGTGTGTGTGTGTGTGTGTGTGTGTGTGTGTGTGTGTGTGTGTGTGTGTGAGAGAGAGAGAGAGAGAGAGAGAGAGAGAGAGAGAGCACCTTGCAATTCACCTCTTTTGCCTTTCCTTTACCTCTACAGCTAATATTCCTACGCTAAGAGAGGCCTGATATACTCCTCTGCCCATAGATTATTCTCTAATATGATGCGTCAGGGAGGAAAGTGACGGACATGCCCTAAGTGTGAAGCAGACGCAGTGGAACAGTACGCTAACTTTTGTCCTAGGCTGTACATGATTATAAAAAGGTGTAATGAGCAAACTAAATAGCCAAGGAAAATGTGCTACCCAGACTCACATAGCGATACAGAGCCGACTGGGGAGATCGTAAATCGAAGCCTGATAAAGAAAACGAGCGCAGGCCCATTGTGTCGAAGTTGGAGGGGGTTACTAAGGAAACACACACACACACACACACACACACACACACACACACACACACACACACACACACACGCACACACACACACGTCTATCGGAAGTTAAAAGTCCATTAGAGAAATACTTAAGGCTGTGAATGGAGACTTTAGACTTGGAATGAAGGCCAGGAACTTTTACGGCTCTTGTGTTCTTTAAATTCCCTTCTCTACGTTTGTGTTTATTACCTCCGCCAGCAAAGTTTTTTTTTTTTTTTTTTTTTTTTTTTTTATGCGAGGAAGAAGGAACCAAAGGCCATGAGCCCGCAGTAACAGTTCCCTCCAAGAGAAAAACAAAATACAAGAGAGAGCCAAATTCAAGATCCGATCATTTTGAGGAGGTTATGTATTCACCTATGTTTGTCTGTCTACTTGTCAAGATGATATCCCCAAAAGTCCTCGATGAATTTCAATTAAATTTGGTGGAAGGGTGAGCCACGGGCCAAGAAAGAAGTGAATAAATTTGGGGGCGCATCCGGATCATATGTATAATATCTCCAAAAGTTCTCAATGAACTTCAATACAATTTTGTGGAAGAGTAGGCCATGGATCAAGGAATAATTGATTAATTTGGGGGGCGGATCCAGATCCTTTGTATTCCACACAATATCTCCACTGATCCGGATCCTTTTTAATGGCAATGGCATTGGCGGAGGCATGCGCTCTTTGAGTCCTTTCTAGTTTGTTTCTCTCACTAAGAAGTGTTGAAGAGGGACACCTTCATGTGGTGGCGCTGATATAACCGGGAGCCTCGGGACCTTACATCTCGAAGGAAGGGGTGACTTTTTTACATAGGGGTAAAAAGTCCATTAGAACACATGATTAAGACGTGAAATGACGAGGAGGAAGGGTGGAGAGGTAGTGATGGAGGGGGACTGACCGAACAGAAAAGGGTGGAGAGGGAGTGTTGGAGGACTGATGGAGATGCAGTGTTGGCAGAAGTGTGGAGAGGCAGTTGTGGAGGAAGAATGGAGGAAGGAAGAAGGATGGAGGGGCATTGGTTGAGGCAGACGAGGTGGAGAGACGCAGTGGTAGGGAAAGAAGAAAGGGCGGAGGAAGGGAGGAGGATGGAGAGACACTGGTGTAGGCAGGAGAGGTTGAAAGACTCAGTGGTGGGGGATGGAGAAAAAGGAGAGAGACGCAGTGTTGAAGGCAGGAGAAGAGGTTGATAGAAGAAGAGTGATGGAGTTGCTCAAGATAGTACGTGTCACTTGGGACGGTGGCGTAAATTGATGGATGGGGTGTATCAGGAAAAAAAAAGAAAAAAAAGAAAAGAGAAAAAAAAAAAAAACTGGGACGTGGTGTATTTTGAAACGTGTAAAAAAAAAAAAACTTGAGGGAGGGGTGTATTTTGAAACCTATGCAGAGTCTGTATAATTTGTGTATCAGTTTAATACACTGATGTCTTTCTGCACCTTAATACTGTATATACTGACGGTCGCTGTATACCTGTAACCTTGGGGTAGTATTTTGGAAGTTGTGTGGATTTCTTATATATTTACCTATTCACCATCGTAACATCTTTTTTTTTTTTTTAACCTCCAGACGATTTTACTTAACTTGGATTGTACTTGTTGCATGTGTATTAATCAACTTCATAATTACCATCTTATATATAAATTTCAGAAGACTGGGTGTATGTGAGGTGGGGGAGGGGAAGTTTGGAAGTTTGTGTAGAGTATGTGTACACCAACTTCTTTAATTTGATGACGCCTTTTTTCACCTTTTACTCCTGCTCCTGTGTGTATTGATTGGATGCTGTGTATGTTGCAAAAGATTAGTATTATGGTGTTGGGTGTATTTTGGATGCTGTGTATTTTATTTCGTCTGTATTTGTGGTCATCTGTTCAATGTGTGGTTCTCTCTCTCTCTCTCTCTCTCTCTCTCTCTTTCTTTTCGTCAATATCCTCGCTCCTTCGCTTTTTTTTCCTTTTTCTCCACCGTCTCTCTCTTCCATCTCATTTTCCTCTTCTTCCATCATCGTCTGAACATCCACTTCTCATATTTCCGCTCCCCTCTTCTCTCCTCTCTCCTGAGCACTCCCTCTCTTCCATGTTTATTTCCTCTCCTCTCTTCTCCTCTCCAATATTTTCTCATCAGTTTCCTCTATCTCTCCATATCCTCATCTCCATTTCCTTCTCTTCTCCTCAACTGTTCTCCTCTTCCTCTTCCTCCTCCTCTTCCTCCCGCTTCCATTCGTATCATTTATATTTCCTCTTCTTCACTGCTCTGCTCTGTCCTCCTCTCTTCCCTCCCCTCCCCTCCCATCCCCTCTCCCTGTTCTACTACTCCTCCACCTCCTCTTAATCTCCTTCTTCTCCTCTCCATGGCTTCTTCCTCCTACTCCTCCTCCTTCCGCTTCCTTGCCCGTCGCTCACTTTTCCGCTTCTCAGTTACAACCCTTCCGGATCCTCAATTCTGCTCTCTCTCTCTCTCTCTCTCTCTAGCATTCATTTTATGAGTCTGTCCATTCCTCCTTGATCCCTCCTTACGTCATCTCTCTCTCTCTCTCTCTCTCTCTCTCTCTCTCTCTCTCTCTCTCTCTCTCTCTCTCTCGCTAACATTCATTTATGAGTCTGTCCATTCCTCCATGATCCCTCTTTACGTCATCTCTCTCTCTCTCTCTCTCTCTCTCTCTCTCTCTACGTCATCGTGTTTAAAGCGCATTCACTTTCCGCGGATCCAGAGGGCGAGATACGATTGTGGAGAGAGAGGCAAATAGGGTCCGTTTCTTTTATCTGAGTCCCCCGTCTTTGCAAGTCTTCTTTAAGGCGTTCCTCGTTTTCTTTTTCGGTTTTATTTTGGATGCGTCTGATTCTGAGTTTGTCATTTTTTTGGTGTGAAGTATAATCCTTGGCTTCCTCTGCTTATCTATCTATCTATCTATCTATCAATGTCTATCTGTCGGCTTCACTAAATACAATCTATATCCATTCCTTTCCTCTCATCAATTCCTCAGCACCTCTCTCTCTCTCTCTCTCTCTCTCTCTCTCTCCTAGGTATCTCATCTCTACTTCACTCCCAATCTCATTTTCTCTCGCCCACCTCTTTCCTCCACTCTCTTCTCTTCCCTTTTACCAGCTGTATCCTCTCCCTTTTTCCCTCCCTCCATTTCTCTCCTCTTCTTCCCTCCCTTCTCTCCTTCCTTCTCTGCTATCCCTGTCTTTAATAAACATGCACGAAAGGACAAGCAGATCTTACGCTGTTTGCTTTCCTTTGAACTCCTTTCTCTTCGCCCTTCCTCTTACCTCCCTCCCCCCTCCCTCCTCAGCTTCCCTTCCTTCTACCCTCTTTCTCCCTCCTACCTATCTGCCCTCTCCCTCCCTCCCTTCCTCCCTCCTACCTATCTGCCCTCTCCCTCCCTCCCTCACTTGTTCCGTTTCCTTTCACCTTTCTCTCCTCTTCCTTCCTCCGACATTACCGGGGATAAGGTTATGTTTTTGCTCCTCTCTCTCTCTCTCTCTCTCTCTCTCTCTCTCTCTCTCTCTCTCTCTCTCTCTCCTTAATCTTATTTCCATTATCCCAGCCTCTCCATCACTCTCCTTCCTCCGCTTCCACACACTTCTTCCTTCCTTCCTCCTCCAGTCTCTCTCTCTCTCTCTCTCTCTCACCCCTATTACCTCCATTATTTTTCCACCATTATTCCACTGCCACCATTCTCTCTCTCTCTCTCTCTCTCTCTCTCTCTCACTCTCTCTCTCTCTCTCTCTCTCTCTCTCTCTCTCTCTCTCTCTCTCAAAACCTTCAAGATAATGCTCCTAATCTCTCAGAGGGCATTAAATTTTGAAATAGTTTCTGTCGCTAAGCTGGAGCTCCAAAGGGTCGCATTGTTGGTGGATTTGGATATTCGTAAAGCTTCTCTCTTGGCGATTTATTCTACACATTATTCTTCAATATTCTCTTAAATGTCCGCCCTCGTATGGGATTGAACCAAGGTCAGGGGAACTGTTAGGCGATCGGTCGACGGAACTTAGGCTCCTTCCATCTCTCCCAAGCCCACCTCCTCTTGCTTCCCTCTTAGCTCTCATTTTCCTCTTGGTCACGCTCTCTACCCCTTCCCTTCCTCTCTTCCTTCTCCACCCCCCTACTTCCTCCCTCCTCTCCCCTGTCCCCTTCCCTTCCCAGTTCCTCCTCTCCCCCTCCCCCAACACTTCCGTCTTTGTCCTTGACTCTCAGTAGGCCAGCTTACACAAACACCCCTCCTTACCCCCACCCGTCCTTTCCCCTTCTTCCCTCTCCCGTCGCCTTTCCCTCCCTCTTCCTCCCCTCTTTTACTATAATAAGAAGAAAACAAGGTCAAGAGGAAAACAGAGGATGGTGCAGCAACATTCCAGTCCTGCCACACTGCTGTAATATTGCCCTGAGAACACACTTTACACACGGAAAATATAATAGTGGAGAGATCCCGTATGCACTAGACTGAGGTTAGGCTATGAATATCTATGGCAGCTTGGACTGGATACACCCGATTATAAAACATGCTGCAGACTGTGTAATGACCCCAGAACCCACACCCTGCATCACTTTGTTCTTCACTGCTAAATATCAGCGCGATTTAGAAGCCCTCCTATAGACACTGTGACCGGACAAGCCATATGGATGTTTAATAATGATAAAATTGGAAGTACACTGACTTGTAAAAACATTAAATATACGGTATACATACTTAAATTGACATTCTCCAGTCTTTCACCCTCTTTCTCTCCCTCTTATTCCCCTTTCCCATTCCTTTTCCCCTCCTTCCCCCTCCTATTCCCTTTCCTTTCTTCCTCCCGCCCTTATCTCCCTTCCACCTCCCTTTAATTTCCTCCTTCCTTTCCTCCCTCTTTTATCTCCCTTCTTCCCTTCATATTTTCCTCCTCTTTTGTTTCTCCCCCTCCACCCCTTTCGACACTTCCTTATCTCTCCCCCCTCTCTACCCCGTCCTCTTCCTCCCACTTCCTCTTTCCCTTTCCCTCTTGTTTCCTTCCTCTTTTCTTTCCTCCCTCCTCCTCTTCCTACTTCCCTCCTTGTGTCTCTCGCTTCTTGTCCTCCTCCCTCTCTCCTCCCGTCTCCTCTTCTCTTCTACTCTCTCCCTCTTTGCCATTCACCCCATCTTTAATCCTTCCCTCATCTCTCTCTCTCTCTCTCCCTCTCTCTCTCTCTCTCTCTCTCTCATCAATTTCCCTCTCCCACTTCCCAGCCTCCCATCGTCCCGCGCAACTTACATCACTCTCTCTCTCTCTCTCTCCTCATCATCATTCCGCCTTCTCCTCGCCTTTCTTTCCTTCATTGCTTTAGATTCTTCCCTCTTTCCCTTCCTCCCCTCCACCACCATCTCCCCGGCCACCTCTCTCTCTCTCTCTCTCTCTCATCATCCCCCCGCCCTCTGGCATCGTTCCAGCCGACCGCCTTCCAGCACAAACTTCCAGCCAGGCCTCCTCTTACACCACCTTCCAGACCCAGATCCACAAAAAGACCACAAACCGAATCACAGAGACCCACAAAAAGACCACAGACCGAATCACAGAGACCCATAAGAAGACCAAACCCCGAATCACAGAGAACCACAAAAAGTCCACAGACCGAATCAGACCCAAAGAAAGACACCCACAGAGACCCACAAAATGACCACAGACCGAATCACCGAGACCCACAGAGCCGCGGAAAAAGACCACGAACCGAATCACAGAGACCAAAGACCCAATTCTCGTGAGCTTCGGAGATGTGAACCTGTATTTTGACGAGCTTAAAAGACCAAAGACCCTCTTTTGGTTTGCAGGAAATTAAATGACCAAAAGACCGTATTCTGATGAGCTTAGGAATAAAAGACCAAAAAGACCGCATTCCAGTGAGCTTAGGCGATTTTCCGGCTCTTTTTTTTTTTTTTTTTTTTTTTTTTTTTTTTTGAGCTTATGCCTAAAAACTGACCCCTACGTTTTTCGTGTCATTAACAACACATATTGCATACATAACAGCATAACACAACACTGCATACGTGACACAGCACAGCATAGCATAACAGACTGCATACGTGACACAGCATAGCATAACATAGACTGAACACATATCATAGCCCATAATAAACATAATAAAATGCTGATGCGCTTTATGCAAAAATATACTGAAGAAAAAGACGGATGCTTCGACACAAATCCTGCTCTCTCTCTCTCTCTCTCTCTCTCTCTCTCTCTCTCTCTCCAATAACACAATAACTTCCTACAAACAAAACCGCTCTACCCTTTAACCGAACATTTATGAAATCCTTATGCAATATTCTGAAAAAGCTCGTTAGGCTCCACAGATTATAATACAGGGTTTCGAAAGTCATCGTTCACTGTCTCATTACTTATCGTTCAGTACTGTACATGCTATTTTAGTTCATGAATTAATACCATCTGATTATTATACCGTATTTCTCTGTATTTAGTTCACGGACACTGATACCCTAACGCCTCTTCTTTAGCGATTTATTTTGTTTGCTACACCTTAATATTCTTTTATAGGTTATTAATATAGCTTTAATATGTAACATAGTGCAAGAAATTACAGAGGCGTAAGTGCAGAATGAATCGCTATGGGAATGGTGCTATGAAATCTCCAAAGCCACTTAGAATACGACCCTTATATTGAAGGGAGGGGAGTCTAATTTCTGGGCCGCCTCTCACAGTGATCTACAGTCTGGGACAAAAGTTTGCTAATATTTCACCTCTACCATCCACTTTCTTCCACTTTCCTCCTTTTTCTTCCACTTTCTTCCACTTTCCTCCTTTTTCTTCCACTTTCTTCCACTTTCCTCCACTTGTTGGGTATGGAGGCTCCTTGGCAACTCTTCCTTAGCGATTTATTTTCCAAACTACTCATTAACATCCTCTTTTTTTGCTTCGTATATCCATTTCGTGTCGACATAGATGGGATGAATAACACACACAACAGTATAGTAATGGAGCAGAATCAGAAATAAATCGGTAAGGAAGAGGTGTTTGCAAGCTCCCTAACCACCGAAAGATGTGACCCGCAGGGAGTAAAGTGACAGA
>NC_137048.1:32455906-32515906 GCF_032717465.1 Coenobita brevimanus
GGAGATAGATGAGTTTACCCCCCCCCTCTCTCTCTCTCTCTCTCTCTCTGAAGTCTAATTTCCATTTCCATTTCCTCTGGCTTTTTCACCACCTTTTCTCTTCCCTATTTGTTCAACCCACACACACCAGATCAACTCTCTCTGTCTCTCTCTCTCTCTGTCTCTCTCTAACTTTTCCACCGTCATTACCTGCCCCCACATCAACAACAGGTATATACCAGCTAAAGAGAGCAAAAAGGACCGCTAAAGAGAGCAAAAGGACCGCTAAAGAGAGCAAAAGGACCGCTAATTAGTGATCCCGAGGAGCTGGTAGCGGATAATGGGCGGATCGCTAAAATTGCTACTATTAGCGATTTTTGCTTTAGGTCTGCATCTTATGGCGAAGTTAGCGGTAATATGGCTGAGGCTGGGATTAGTGCGTGGGCGTTCTCTCTCTCTCTCTCTCTCTCTCTCTCTGGCCAGCTTAATGTTAATGTGAGATGCTTAGGAGTTATATATCTTTACACTCCAGTTCTTTCACCTTAACATGGCTCAATTTTTCGTCGTTCTGCAGCTTATTTCACGCAGCTCAGTGGCAGGAAATTATTCTTCGTGGCCAGCAATAAAAGGCAATGTTAAATTCAAGATGGAGAGTGGTAGAGTGAAACTGGAGTAAAAGGAGTGGTAACAGAGTGAAACTGGAGTAAAAGGAGTGGTAACAGAGTGAAACTGGAGTAAAAGGAGTGGTAACAGAGTGAAACTGGAGTAAAAGGAGTGGTAACAGAGTGAAATTGGAGTAAAAAGAGTGGTAATAGAATGAAACTGGAGTAAAAGGAGTGGTAACAGAGTGAAACTGGATTAAAAGGAGGATAATATGACATAAACCCCTTCAGTTCGATGTCATTCTTTGGCTAATTCATGCTTTTTCCAGACAATTTCCTTCATCTCAGAAAAAAAAAAACACTCCAGTTCGAATATTTTTACCAGTTTGAATATAATCGCCAGTAAACACCAAGAATATATATATATAAAAAAAAGGTAAATATTCTCGGGTTGCTGGGTAGGTTAGGTCAAGGACGCGAGTTCGATCCTACATCTGAAAGGACGCGAGTTCGATCCCACATGTGAAAGGACGCGAGTTCGATCCCACTTCTGAAAGGACGCGAGTTCGATCCCACATCTGAAAGGACGCGAGTTCGATCCCACACCTGAAAGGACGCGAGTTCGATCCCACATGTGAAAGGACGCGAGTTCGATCCCATATCTGAAAGGACGCGAGTTCGATCCCACACTGGATGAGAGATTAAAGGGTGTGAATAAACTGTCTCGGATGCCAATGGAGAAAAATATTAAAAAAATAAAAATAAATAAATAAATGAAAATGGCTATGCAAATGACGTCTCGTGGGTGTGAATCAAAAATCTGAATATTTTTCTGTTATAACGTTAGAGGAACGAAAAATATGTAAAAAGTAAATAAAAGAGAGAGAGAGAGAGAGAGAGAGTGGGGGATCATATATCAATGGCCTGCACAGTTAAATTAAATCGCTATGGATCATTCATTCAGATGGAAGGCTTTGCGGCTCCATTCACCCAAAACAGTTCATTCACGGATTATTCACCTGGGTCATTCACGGATTTTCACGCCCCTGAGAGAGAGAGAGAGAGAGAGAGAGAGAGAGAGAGAGAGAGAGAGAATGATTAGGGGAGCTAAGACTGACGACTGGAAGTAAGGAAGACAAATGAGAGAAGGAGGAAGACAGACAGGTAAAAGAGGGAGGGAGAGGGGAGAGAGGGAGAAGGGAGAGAGGAAGAGAGAGGGGGGGGGAAAGGGAGGGGAGAGAGGAGGAAAAAGGGAGTGACAAAGAAAGATAAAGGGTGGACAAGGACAAGAGTTAAGATTGAAGCCTAGAAGTGAGGAAGACGGATGGAGGTGGAGGGGAGGAGGGAGGGGAGGAGGGAGAGGGAGGGGAGGAGGGAGAGGAGACGGGGTGGGGAAGAGGAGGGCGGTGAAAAAAAAGCTGGAGGAAAGGGAGAGAAGAGGGAGAGGAGAAGGTAGAGGGAGGGGTGAAGAGCTGGAGGGGGGGGGATAGAAGAGGAAGGGGAGAGAAATCTGAGGGAGGGGAGTGGAGCCGGAGGGAGAGGAGGGGATAGAAGGGGACGGGGAAGGAAACCTGAGGGAGGGGAGAGGAGCTGGAGGGAGGGGAGAGAAGAGAAGCGGGAGGGGGAGGGAAAGAGAAGGCAAATGATAGGAGGGAAGCCAACACCCCCAGCCAAGATTTGTGAGGAAGGAGGGGAGGCAGAGTGAGGGGGGGACTGGAGGTTGAGGGAGGGGGGAGAGAAAGAAGCGGAGGAGGGAGGAAAGAGAGGAAGGGAGAGAGAGGGGGAGGGGGAAGAAGAGATCGGCTCAGGGTAGAACAGACGGGAGAGAAGAAGGAAGTGGAAGGGGAAGAACGCGTGAGAGGGAAAGATGGAAGAGGGGAAAATAACACAGTAAGGGGAAAAGCGAAAAGAGAGAGAGAGAGAGAGAGAGAGAGAGAGAGAGAGAGAGAGAGAGAGAGAGAGAGAGAGAGAACTGTGTGACAAAATGGAAAAAGACATGATATACGAGATAAAGAAAGGAGGAATGAGCTGAAAATCACAGAAAACGGAGAAGGAAAAGTGAGAGGAACGGAAAATGGTAGAGGAATGGGAGGAGCAAAAGAATAAAGGGAAAGGGAATGGACAAGAAAGAAAAAGGATGGTGGTGATGGAAGCAGGGGGGAAATAAGGATGGAAATGAACGGGAATGAAGCAAGGAAGAGGGAGGGGATGAGGAAGGAGAAAGAGTGAAAGGAAAGAGGATGGGGAGAAAGATGGGAAACTGAGGAACGAGGATGAGAAAAAGAATCAGAGGAGAGTTAGGAGGGAAGGTACAAGACAGAAAGAAGAGGAAGGAGGGAAGGGAAGGAAGAGGAAGGAGAGGTGAGGATAAGGTGCTATGGAAGGGGAGGGGAAAGAAGAGGGAGAGGAGTGGGGGAAGAGGAAGGAAAAAGGGGGTGGGGGAAAGGAGAGGGAATGAGGGGTGAAGGATAGGGGAAGGAAGGGATGTGGAAAGGGTGAGGGGGCAAGGGGAGGGGGAAAGGGGAGGGGGTGTGTAAGAGCAGACAGTGTGGGTCAATAAGCTCACGTGAGATCCTTACTCCACACACAACCACTTCACCCCCTCCCCTCCCCTTCTTCCCCTCACTACAACCACTCCCCTCTTCCCTTACTTCCCTTCAGCATCACACCACCACTCATAACACCCCTCCTTCCCCCCACCATAAACACTTCATTCTCCCCTTTCTTCCCCCCACCACCATTCACAACACCCCTCCTTCCCCTCACCATCAACCACCACTCACAACACACATCCTTCCCCTCACCACAACCACTCCCCTCTCCCCTTCCTTCCCCTCACCACCACAACACCACTCACAACGCCTTCATCTTACCACAACAGCCTAAATCACCACACAACACCATCCCTTCCCACCCTCTCAACACCCACCATCCTTCAATAGTAGTCTACCTTCTTAAAGACTACTCAATATACGCTAAATCATTATACCTTAGTCTACCTGGGTCTCTCTCCTAAATACTATAATAATCTACATCACCTTAAATAATTCTACAGCCAAATACAGTACTCCACACAACAACTTCACACGTATAACCTTTCTACAACATCCTACAGTATCTTAGAATGAAATACAACGTTCAATAACAGGCACTGTACTTGACAATCACGTACAGCTTCATATATTATTCTATTAAAACATCTAACGTACCCTAGAACTCACTACAATAACCTACAACTTAATACAACACACTGCAACACCGTGCCACCTAATACAGTGTCCCATCAGCTCTTTACAACCCCAAATTACAACCCCACTTGATTTATCACAACCACTGAACTGCAAATATGTCTCCCCCTCACTCCTACAGAGAGAGAGAGAGAGAGAGAGAGAGAGAGAGAGAGAGAGAGAGAGAGAGAGAGAGAGAGAGAGAGTGTTCCCCGGCATAATTCTCAAACTATGCCCGTGGGACTTTAATGCAAATTCTAAGGGGTCTTCCGCCGACCTCTCCAAAACATACATAGCCTGTGTACACAAAGGCAGGGAAAACGCTCATAAATATTCACACACACACACACACACACACACACACACACACACACACACACACACACACACACACACACACAGGCCTTTCAGTCACCTCCCTTTCTTCATCCCTCTATCTGTCACTTTATCTACTTTCTATTTATCTGTCTATTGTCTATCTACCTATCTGCCGCACAAACATCTACATAGAATTCTCTCTCTCTCTCTCTCTCTAACTTCAGACACCCACACACAAAACAACACCCCAACATAAACACAAAACTTTACTCAGCACACACATAAACACCTACTCGCCTTCCTGCAGACACACACACACACACACACACACACACACACACACAAACACACACACACACACACACACACACGCAGAGGGAGAAGCAGACAACTTATTTTTATTTTTATCACACACGATCCCCTACCCCATCCCCATCTCTCTCTCTCTCTCTCTCACACACACACACACACACACACACACACACACACACACACACACACACACACACACACACCACCCCCAAGCACATTCTTCCCCCAAACAATTTCTTTTACCCCAACTTCGGTTCTTCCAATTTTTTTTTCCCTTTTCCCTCAAGAGTTGGTGTTTTTCCCTTAACTTTCGATCAAGGAGACTTTAAATCAGAAAATAAATGGAAGATATTATTTTCTGTGAGTTTGGGATGCCTTCGTTAATTAATTTTCTGTGTTCGCTCTTCAGATACTCATTTTTTGATATATGTATTTCGTGAAAGACGTGCTTGGTTTGGGTGGTGGTGGAGATAATGATGACGGTGGTGGTGGTAGCGGTGGTGATGAAAGGAGAGAGAGACGGAGGGATGGAAGGAGGAATATACCTAGAGAGGGAGAGAAGCAGTGCAAGGCAGGGGATCTTAGGAGGAGGAATAAGATGGGGGAAGAGGAAAATTAATAGGAGAATAAGAGGAAGATTAAACAAAGAGGGTCGGAGGAGGAGGAGGAGGAGGAGGAGGAGGAGGAGGAGGAGGGAGGGAGGGAGGGAGGGAGGAAGGGAGAGAGGGAGGAAGGGAGAGAGAGAGAGAGAGAGAGAGACCAGGGTGACTTAAAGCTGCAATTCCTTCAGCTTTGGGTGGGAGTACCGACCTTAAAGCACACCCCACAAACACCACACACCTTACACACACAATACTACCGAAAAATAACATCAAAAGGACAATTACGTGAACAAACAACATGAACACACTGAGCAAGACAGTATATACAGAAGAGAGGATGATGGCGAGAAAATGATAAGATTAGGTTCAAAGGATCATACACACACATCACTACCAAAAAAATATTATTAAAAGAACAATCATGTCAACAAATAACATGAACAAAGTAGGAGATAAAGATGAGTTACAGAGAAAGGATGATACAGATTGAGTACAGAGAAGATTGAACGCGCGCGCGCACACACACACACACACACACACACACACACACACACACACACACACACACACACACACACACACACATAATTACCAGCCAAAAATAACATCAAAAGAACAATTACGTGAACTAATAACATGAACAAAGTGGGAAATACAGAAGTGGTGGAGAGAAAAGATGACAATTATTAAAGTGCACGGGAGATATAAACGAATTAGTAGCAAAAATAAAATTAAAGGAACACTTGCAATGAATAAATAAAGCAAGGAGGATGGACATTAAGATTAATTAAAGAGAAAGAGGTTCAATAACAGTATTTTATCTTACAAATGTATTATCTTCCCCCTAAAAAAAAAATGAGAAGGAAACAAAGAAACAAGACAGAGAGACAGACAGACAGACAGAAAAAAGAATGAACGAATGAATGAACGAAAGAATGAATGAATAAATGAATGAAAGAATGAATGAATGAATGAAAGACGGAACCACAGGACACTTAGACTATCAAATAACGTGAACAAAACGTGGGAAAATCCAGAGCTTAAAGAAACGTTAATAACACAAACAGATATAAACCTAACAAAAGCTGATGAACACTAGAAACCTTATATGGAGAGAGAGAGAGGTTCACAATCTCACAAAAATAAAACCCCAGGACCACTTGAATGAACAAATAACACGAACACACAGAGGGAGTGAACAAGGTACAAGAATAAATGACATGAACAAACTGGAGAAGGTGATACGAAAGGGTAAGTGGTTTGCAATTCTGATGCATTTTTAATAGCAAGAATAAAAATAAATGGCGCCGCGTGCTGAAGGGGTTAACTCTCTCAAGGTCGGGGCAGCGCTAGTATTGTCTCTTCTGACGATTTTATTCATCTGGGAGTGGGTCACAGGAACCTGATAATGTTCATGGAGGTTGCTTCTAAACCCTTCGCCACGACAGGTCCCCGCTGAGTAAAATCGTCTGGTGGAGGCAAGAATTCAACACGAAAAGATTCATGGAGGTAGTTCAGAAACCATCCACCACTGAAAGTCCTAAAATCAATTAAAAAAAAAAAGAATAACGAAAAAGAAAAAAAAAGGAAAGAAGGAAGAGAGAAAAAAGGTCCTCTTCGCTGTGAGTGGTTTACCCTTCTGATCCGGTGAAGTATTTATTTACGTAACTAGGGGAGGAAGGTCAGATATAGCCTCTGTTTATCCCTTCACTATGAGAGGTCTCCCCAAAACTTAATAACATCGTCATGAGACAGCAATAGTAAATAGGTAAAACACGTCACCGGACTACGAGAGGGCCTTCCAGATACGACTAACAATTGACTGTGGTGGCAAGAATGGAATAATACAGACCCAAGAACAGAACTAAAAAGGTACCCACAGTATAAATAACTCCACCAACGCCATGTAAATTTATGCTTTATTTCAGCAACCGTATCCGGATCCACCTCAAAATTTAACCAGACAAATATGTTTCAGGTCTCATATGGGCAGCTAAGTCTACGGTCTTAGTCTTCCCTGTTAAACAATCAATAGGGAGTGCACTGCCTACCTCTAGTCACGCCAATGAAATTTATATGTTCCTGTATCCGAACCCGGATCCGCCTCAAAATGTAATCAGGTCTCCCTTGACTCACTGCCCACCTACCTAACACATTTAACTGAAATCCAATTACAACTTTTTGAGATATATTGCACATAAACACACACGGGTGAATACATAACCTTAACATGACCTCCAACTTCGCTGGAGGAGGTAATAATACAGACGCCATCAAACTGTGTGGATTAAACTGTTTCCGTAAAACACAGAGGAAGAACTAATGCAAAGAAAACACATAAAATACACACGGGTCTTAATCACACCCTGGAACACTTAGCTGAGCAAATACCAAGAACAAACACCACAACGCGGAGATTAAATCCTTCAAACAGAGTACGTCACACGCAGGGGGGGTCGATTTACAACGCTCCTTTTCCACTCAGGGTGATTTCTCGCGTCTTGCGGGGTCGGCTCGGTCAGCACTATCAATATCTGCCCTGCATCACATATTCATTTCCTACTCCCACTGCCACATCCACGCCCACACCAGCAAACTGAGCCGTCTCCACAACAAATATTCTAACAGGGCGCTATTTCCGTACCACCATATAAAACTTCCGTACATTCTTGCCACTACCAGGCGATTTTCTTCCCCTTATGAGAGAACCACTGTAGTGAAGGGGTGAATGAACGCTTTATCTTACTTTCCTGTTTGTAAAGCCTCACCTGAACCGCAGAAAATCGTTTGGCAATAGCAAAACACAGAAATACGATCTCTGAGTGGGTGAATTTCTCCTCTACTCATCTTCCCCAGCTAAAAGTAGACGATTATTTTGAACTTAAGAGTGAAAAAAATATATATACTCATTTTACTCTAACTTGGCCTAAAACGGACACATCTCCATCTTGAATACTGGGTCTTAACAGTACATTCACACTAAAACATTGTGCTAATCACGAAGAAGCGCCATGGAAGGGATGTGCACCCGTAGTACAGTCGTTTCTACTGCTGAGGTAAGTGGAATAAACTACAAATGAACGAAAATCTGGACCAATTTAACGTGACACAGGTATAGTTATAGTGACTGTTAACCCCCTCATGGCCGTGGCAACTCTAGTACCCTATTCCATACGATTTTATTAAGCTGAGAGTGAGTCATAGGAGCCTGGGAGTATTAGGCAGTGTGTAAATTGGAGACTGGCCCAACAAACTTATAAAGACAGGGTGATTGCGGGTATTGATTCCGGATAACGGGGTGATTGTCTGGGCTATTTGTGGAGTTCAATTTGTGGAGTTCAATTACCTCCCTCTTTTTGGTATTCTGGCCAATTACTCATTTTTTTTTTTTTAATTTCTCTTCTTCCATTTCTTCCTTTTTACCCCCGCCAATGGAGTTCTACGAAGTTATATATTCACCTCCCCCTTTTTTTTTTTTCTATGTCTCAAAAAGTTGTGGATGGATTTCAATGACATTTTGTGGATAAGTGGGTCATGGGCCAAGGAAGAGTTGACTAAATTTTGGTGGTGATCTGAGCTGGTACAGGCTTTGAAGGAGGTATGTGCTCTCTGCTGTAATCTTGCTTTTTCTGTCTTCTTCCCTTCGTCTTCCACACTAAGTTGCTTTGCCTTCATTCATCTTTTTTTAATACTCTAGCCATCTATTGTGCTTTTATTTCCCTCTTCTTCTTCCTCTTCCTCTTCTTATTATTCTCTTCCGCCGTTTCCTCAATCTTCTCTTGGCTATATGTGAAGCTAATTATCTGTTTTTAAACCCCAGCCATTTGCTTTGACTTTTATGCCTCCTCCTCCTCCTCCTCCCCGTTCTTCTTCTTCTCCTCCTCCTCCTCTTCCTTCTTTCTCTCTTCTTCCTTTTCATCCTTCATCTCTTAGTTATTTTTTGGGTTATTCCTTTTTATATTCCAGTGATTTATTCTCCCTTTACCTTTACTTCTCCTGTTCCTCTTCCTCTTCCTTCTTTCCTCCTCCTTTTCTTTTCTCTCTTGGTTGTTTTTCAAGTATAATTATTTCTTTGCATATCAGTTATTTTCTTCTTCTTCTCCTCTTTCTCTTCTTCGTCTTAGTCCTCGTCCTCGCTCTTCTTCTTCTTCTTCTTCTTTTGCTCTTCGTCGTCCTCCTCCTCCTCTTTTTCATCGCCGTCGTCGTCCTCCTCCTCCTGCATCTTCTCCTTCTTCTCCTCTTCCTCTTCCTCCTCCTCCTTCTTCTCCTCCTCCCTCTCCTTCTACTCTTCCTCCTCCTCCTCTATACTATTTGTGGACCTCAATTATCTTTTTTATGTCCCACACACTTACTTTACTACCGGCGTTATTTCCCCTCTTTCTCTTTCTATTTTTCTCCTCCTCCTCTTACTCCTCCCTCTTAATCCTGGGAATTTCTGGAGCTTAATAATGCTTTTTTTTTTATACCGTATATCTTAGTCCCTTAATTTCACTTTCACGTCTCCTCTTCGTCTTCATTTTTCCTCATCTTCCGTCTCGTTCTCAGTTATTTTTTTAAACGATTTTTTCTTTGTATATTCTAACCACTTAGTCTTAATTTTTCCTCTTCCTTTTCCTATTTTCCTCTCTTCCTTCAAGTCCTCTTCCTCCTCCCCCTCCTCCTCGTTTTTTTTTTTTATTCTAAACACTTATTCTTCTTTTACTTTAATTTCTCATCTTCCTCTTCTTCCTCTTCTTCCTCCTCCTTCTCCTCCTCCATCACTACGTCCTTATGTCATTAGTCTTCAGGTCTTTTAATCCCTTCACACCGAGTACTTCACACCGAGTACTTAAGTTTATCATTCTTGCTACCTGAACACGATTTTCTTCAGGTGAGGAGAAGCGTCTTGAAGTGAAAGGGTTAATGAGGTCTGTATCTATCCCATCTATTAGGAAAAGGTCCATCGTTAAGGTAGATAAAATCTGGAGAGAGCAAGAACAAAAATAAAAATGCATAAAATCGGACTGAAAGGGTTAATGGTAATAATATATGGTGATATTTGACAGCTAAAAAGGGCAATATAAGTTTGAGACAACAAATAAAATAAAAACAAACAAATAAATACAGCTACAATTAAATATAAAAACAAAAAATGTGTAAATAAATAAATAAATGTACAAATAAGTATGTTAAATAAAAAAACAAACAAATGAATAAATCTACAAATAAAAAAAATGAAAAATAAAAACTTTGTCTCATGCACCTCAGAGAGTACAATGAATCCACTCCAAGCCTTAACTCATTCTCCATACTGATTTATTTTCATTCTGTCTCCGAGCAATTTTACTTAACCAAAGACTTGCTAAGTTTAAATGGACAGATACCTAACCCTCCTACTCTCTTTAGCCTGTTAAGTTAATGATGATTTATTTTCGTTATCCCCAGACGATTTCATTCAGCTTCGGGGAGACCAGCTGTAGTGACGGGGTTAATCAGGCCACCTCTAACCCCTCCAGCTCGAAAAGTCTCTCCACAGCTGAATAAAATCGTCTGGATAGAGTAAAATAAAAATAGGTCACTTAATTCAAGGGTATAAAGTTTCGCCTGGAATTCCACTGTCTTCCTGTTCTCAAAACCTTATACTGAACAGGTTAGCTCCCTCAGGCTCCTATGACCCACTCTCAGCTGAATAAAACCGTCTGGGGTGAGATAAAACAAGACTCCATTACCAACTATGACTGGGCTAAAATAATGTTGAGAAAATGCCTAAGCACAGCATCACAAGTCGGCTTCAGGAGATTTTAGGGGGTTTCAGGGAGATTCAGGACTTTCAGGGAGAATCAGGGGACTTTCAAGGAGATGCAGGAGACTTTCAGGGGATTTCAGAGCGGTGGGCAGCGTGGGGAGGGATTGCGTGACCTTGGAAACAGGATTTAGGTCTTTTTAGTATGATTTCCTCGAGTTTGTTCTAGTCCACCATCTTTTTCCGTGGTCCCGTTTTCTGTGAGGGACGATGTGTGTGTGTGTGTGTGTGTGTGTGTGTGTGTGTGTGTGTGTGTGTGTGTGTGTGTGTGTGTGTGTGTGTGTGTGTGTGTGTGTGTGTGTGTGTGTGAATGCGGGTCGTAATGTTTCTTTGGGATGGACGTGCATATTATTCTTTTTTCCATTATCATCATCAGCCTGAGTTTGTCCACTGCAGGATAAAGGCCTCCCCCGATTTTCTCCACTCTGACCTACTGATTTAGCCAGTCCTATCCAATCCTAGTAAATCTTCGAATATCATCAAGCAATCCTTATTAATTTCAAGGCCAATTGTATGAATCAGGTTAGAAGGGAACGATGAATTAAGTCAATCTCTCTCTCTCTCTCTCTCTCTCGGGAAAAGATACGTGGACACACCCACACCCACCCACCCATCTCTCCCTCTCTCTCTCTCTCTCTCTCTCTCTCTCTCTCTCTCCCGCGACCTAACTTGTTAACTGGTTTCCTACGGATGCAACTTGCTTTTTCCTTCCGGATCCTCTTTCACCAAGTTTGAGAGAGAGAGAGAGAGAGAGAGAGAGAGAGAGAGAGAGAGAGAGAGTGTGTGTGTGTGTGTGTGTGTGTGTGTGTGTGTGTGTGTGTGTGTGTGTGTGTGTGTGTGTGTGTGTGTGTGTGTGTGTGTGTGTCCTGATGTTAGGAAAAGAAGAAAGTTGCTGAGCCCTGGAGGGAGGAGGAGGAGGAGGAGGAGGAGGAGGAGGAGGAAGTAACAAGTAAAGAAGAATGAATGATTTAAAAGGGATAATAATAATAATAATAATAATAATAATAATAATACGATGATGATAATGATGATGTCCAACCACCTGCTTCACCACCTGTCTACATACCTCACCCCTACATCACCGCCTGCCTCACCCCTTGCCCCTCCCCCTGTCTCAACGTCTTCCTTACCACTTGCCTCCCCCTCTGCCTCAAACCTGCCTAATCCTTTCCTTACTCATGCTTACCCCTGCCTAACACTCCTACCCCACCACCTGCCTTAGCCCTATCTAACAACTTGCATTTCCCCCGTAATACTCATGTCTAATTTCTGCCTTATTCATGTCTTACCCTTCCTTACCCCTGCCTTACCCTGTCTCACTCTGCCTTACTCATGCCTTACCCTTCCCTTATCCTCTGCCTCACCATCTGCCTCACCCTGCCTTGCACATCTCTTATCCTCTCTGCTTCACCATGCCTTTGTCCCTGTCTTACCCTCCGCCTCGCCTCCTGCCTCACCCCTGCCTCACACAGCCTTACCCTTGCCTCACCCTTACCTTACCCTCTGCCCTACCACTTGTCCCTTCATTATACTCTGGAAATTGAGTTCCAATCCTCAGGAGGCGGGACTCAAAGCAAGGAGGAGGAGAAGGAGGAGGAAGAGGGGGAGGAGGAGGAAGAGGAGGAGGAGGAGGAGGAGGACAGAACACAAGTCTGTTAATCATCATCATCATCATCATCACGACCCTTTTTTCAATATTTACTTGTGCAAGCGAGCGAGCACACTAACACACTCTTGTAGCAGAATGGCACAGCACAACACCAACACTGTGTTAGACTGGAAACTATTAGAACTACACCAGCTCTACACACACCGCTGAAATGATCGTGAAAAAAAAAAGTTATAGGTTTTACTTAAGTGGCGGTTCTCAAACTTCGCTATCACACTGCTAGAGAGAGAGAGAGAGAGAGAGAGAGAGAGGGAGAGAGAGAGAGAGAGGGAGAGAGGGAGAGAGAGAGAGAGAGAGAGAGATAATGAGGCAGCGTGGTGGTGAGTAATTAAGACCTCATTAACGTCCAGGTGTGACGCTAAGGTGAGAGACAGGCTTGGTTAGTTTCCCTGCCCATCGGTGACTCTCTTTGATATGATGCGTCAGGGAGGAAAGCGACAAAAAAGCGTCAACTGTGAAGCAAACGTAGTGGAATTATAGGCCAAGTTTTCTATGGTGGAATTATAGGCCAATTTTTCTATACTGGAATTATAGGGCAACTTTTCTATACTGAAATTATAGGCCAACTTTTTTATAGTGGAATTATAGGCCAACTTTTCTATACTGGAATTATATATCAACTTTTCTATACTGGAATTATGGATCAACTTTTCTACACTTGAATAATGGGCCAACTTTTCTATAGTGGAATTATAGGTCAACTTTTTCATAGCGTTCAGTAAGGCAGTCAGGTGGACCGTACAAGGATAGGCAACCCGGTAAGGAAGGTGGTATGGGAATCAGACAACCTGGTATAGAAGGTGGTATGAGAATTAAAAAGTCGTTTATCCAACTGCATTTCCACCCAAAGGAGAAAAATACCGATAACACCACCATCAGGGGAGACTAATATCACAACGAGGTAGTGAGGTAAGGTTAGCGCATTCGAAGGCACACCTGGTTCGCTACCGATTTGTCCCGGGTTCGATTCCCACGGTCGACCCACGTGATCTTCGGGCAGGGTCTCTTTAACTCACCCCCCCTTCCTTTCCTAGAACTGCAAAGGGACCTGAATTTCACATGAGACGGTTGCGTGTCGTGCTGTACTCCGGGGAAATTGTTTTTTTTGGGCTTCCTTGTTACTTCCAGGGCTCGAGATAGTTTTCCTTGAGAGAGAGAGAGAGAGAGAGAGAGAGAGAGAGAGAGAGAGAGAGAGAGAGAGAGAGAGAGAGTCCTGAAAGGTTTATTTACGATGTCTACTTCAAGTTATCGCCCGGGTTCATCTGAAACGTGAACCCGGTGGACTAAAGGCTGAAACTGCCCCTTTACAGTCAACCATCCTCATTTGGGGGGATAGGGAGGGCGGTGAGGGACATTTATATAACCAGGCAGCCCCCCCCCTCCCACACTATCTCAAACGTACAAACATCAAAACAACTCTCTCTCTCTCTCTCTCTCTCTCTGAATATTGCTACCACGGCTCAAACACACTATTATCTTTAATCTCGTACCTGCTATTTCTCAGCCTCACCCCACTTTCACATTCCTGAAGATTCATGTCTATTACATCTATCTATCAGTCTACTTACCTGATGAGTCTCCTTGTCTATCCTATCTATCGACCTGGTGGCTCTATCTATCCAATCTATCGACACGAGGTATATTTGTCTATCCAGGTGTTATATCTATTACGTTTTCAGCAGGTAAGTCCTACGTCTATTAATCTACTCCATCTATTGTCCCCATGTATTTATCTATCGACCTGATGAACCTAGAAGTCTATCAAACTGACCTAATAAATCTATCAATCTATCCAATCTATCGACCTGATGTACCTATTAGTCTATCCAATCTATCGACCTATTCTATTAATCTATTCAGTCTATCAGTGCAGTAAATGAGTCAATCTGTTCAATTTACCATTCTATTATTTAAATGTTTCAGTGTTGTGATGAATCTATTGTTATATCTATTTAATCTATCACTCTATTCATATCTATTAGTTTTTACTCTATCAATTACAGTACTCTATGAATCCATTTTGTAGGATTCTCTCTCTCTCTCTCTCAGTACAATCGATCAATTACAGTTTTTAATTTATCAATGCATTATGCTTTCTCTCTCTCTCTCTCTCTCTCTCTCTCTCTCTCTGCACCAAGACCTCACCTTCTCTCCCTCTGCGTGACGGGGCAAAGGCAAATCTTCTTACTTTTTTTTTTTATCAAGATTTTTTTTTTTTCGTTTTTCCCCACAGGTTCATAAAGGTTTATTTTTGGCCAAGGTTGAGGTGAAGGTTTTTATTTTTTTTTAATTATTTTTTTTTTTTGTGATGGACCCTGAGTATGTTTTTGGTTTTTAATTAAATAAATGAGTGGTTTACATATGCTAAGTATTGAAGAGGGGTAGATAGATAAAATGATATATCGATTGACAGGTTGATAGGTAGGTACGTAGGTAGGTAGGTAGGTAGGAAGATACGTGGATAGGTAGAGAGAGAGAGAGAGAGAGAGAGAGAGAGAGAGAGAGAGAGAGAGAGAGAGAGAGAGCGCATCAGCTTCAAAGGGGTGAGAGCTGTGAAAGGCAAAAAGGATACATTTTTACTGCTTTCCACACGATTTAAAAATGAATGTGGTCATGTGGTGAGACAGAAATATTTAACAAAGTAATTAATAAACCAATAAATAAATAAAACAAACATGGACACACTTTTACACACACACACACACACACACACACACACACACACACACACACACACACACACACACACAAAGCTGCACGTCATCTCAAACACACATTATACACACACATAAAATAATCCTAAGAACTTCCCCACCTCTCTCTCTCTCTCTCTCTCTCTCTCTCTCTCTCTCTCTCTCTCAAAACACGCTATAATCGGCCATAAATCATGTCAATACTTATCTCCCTCAAAAGCAATTTCGTCTCCCATTATCTCTCCACCGCACTCCACACCTCTCCACTCTACGTCACTCCACTCCACTCCACACCTCTCCACTCTACGTCACTCCACTCCACTACGCTACACTCCCACCCTACCCCATTTCACTCCTCGTCTTTCTACTCCACCCAACCCCATCACACCCCACTCCACCCCACCCCATTAAACCCCACTTCACTTTATCCAGCCCTACCCACCCTACTCCAATCCACCCCACTCCACTCCATCCACTCACCTTTACTCCTCTGCACACCAATCCCATCAACTCACCTGCGGAAGAAAAGAACAAAATAGTTAAATTCCAGTAAGTGCAAGTTAAAAATACGAACCCACGTATTCTCCGCAGGCCGTAAAAAAAAAAAAGATGCTGTTAATACTATTCTCTATATAGGGAGAGTAGGGAGGAAAAAAAACTCGTCATCCCTTCACTACGATTCTTTTTTCCTGTGTGTGTGTGTGTGTGTGTGTGTGTGTGTGTGTGTGTGTGTGTGTGTGTGTGTGTGTGTGTGTGTGTGTGTGTGTGTGTGTGTGTGTGTGTGTTTCCAATCTCTATTTTTTTTCTATAACATCCAGACGATTTTTTCTCCGATTATTTTTATTTACAATATTTTTTATTTAGTAAACACTCTCGTCCTGAAGAGGTTAATGAGGGATAAAGATGGTGATAATGATGATGATGATGATGATAATAATAATAATAATAACTCAGTGTCTCTAATTCCGCCGACACCCGATATTCTGCCATTCTATCGGCTAATCTCAGTAAACAAAGCCAGTCCCCCGATCGGCCAGTCAAATCACACTCCCCCACCCCACCCGATATTGACCCAGGCGCGGCTATTGGTGTGTGTGTGTGTGTGTGTGTGTGTGTGTGTGTGTGTGTGTGTGTGTGTGTGTGTGTGTGTGTGTGTGTGTGTGTGTGTGTGTGTGTGTGTGTGTGAGACAGAGAGAGAGAGAGAGAGAATGTGTAATTTATGACGCAAATTAAATCTGCAATTTAATTCCTCTGAGCTCCCTCCACCTCCTCTCTCTCTCTCTCTCTCTCTCTCTCTCTCTCTCTCTCTCCTTTTTTCTAATCTCTGTGTAGTCTTGTTGCTCTTTTACGTTTTCCTCCTCCTCCTCCTCCTCTTTTTGGCTGGCTACTAAAGGTGATTACACACACATTAATCAGAGCAATAATTTTTACTTTAGGGGTTGTTCTCTCTCTCTCTCTCTCTCTCTCTCTCTCTCTCTCTCTCTCTCATACTTCTTTTATCTCTTCAATGTTCCCTCCTCTCTCCTCTCTCTCATACTTCTTTTATCCCTTCAATGTTCCCTCCTCTCTCTTCTCTCTCTCTCTCTCCTTCTCTCATTTACTCCATCCTGCTAATTCTATCCTTCTTCCTCGCCCACATCATTTTATCAGTCTTTCTCATAAGTCTCTCTCTCTCTCTCTCTCTCTCTCTCTCTTATATTTCGCCTTCTCTCCTCTTTATTTCTGTTACCATCTGTCTTCTCATTTCCTTTCTATTCTCTCCTCTCTATTCTCTTGTTGTCTTACGTTTTCTTATTTGCTCTCCTCTCTTCTCTTTTCATCTTCTCTCTTATTTCCTCTTCCATTACTCATCATAGCTTTCATTCCCTCTCCTCTCCTCCATTCCCTGCCTCTTACTCCCTTTCTCTTATGCTCTCTAACGCATATACATTGCTCTTCTCTCCTCTCCTCTCCTCTCCTCTCCTCCTCTTTTCTCCTCTTATCTCTTCTTCTCCTCTTCCTCTCCACTCCTCTCCTGTCTTCTTTTCTCTCCTGCTCTCTAACGCATTTATTTAACTCTCCTCTTTTCTCCTCTCCTATTTAACATCCTCTTCTTGTCCGTCTTCTCCCTAGTGATCTTAGTGGCCTATTACCTCCCATTAATGCTCTCTTTCTTCTCCTGTGTCCTCTCTTCCTCTCTTATCACACCTTCCTGTCTTCCATGTTTTCTCTTTTCCATTTCTATTACTCATCACTACAGTTTCCCCTTTTTTTCTCTCCCAGTAACAATCTCTCTCTCTCTCTCTCTCTCCTATCTATGCTCTCTCTCTCTCTCTCTCTCTCTCTCCTATCTATGCTCTCTCTCTCTCTCTCTCTCTCTCTCTCCTATCTATGTCCTCTTCACTCATTTAATTCAATTTTCCTTTCATCATATTTCACCTTCTCTTCCTCCTACCTTCCCTCCTGTCTCTCTCTCTCTCTCTCTCTTTCTCTCTCTCACCCGCCATTAACACGTGCGAGTCATTAAATGCCCTCAGTCTACCCCCTCCTTCCCCCCAAAAAAAAAAAAAATCATGATATAATTTCACACCGTCGACACTAAACAAAAAATATAAAAAATACAACCTCAAAATATTAATACAATTTTATATATATGAAAGAAAAATTGCATGGAGGTTAAAAATATAGTATAGTGGAGGAAGAGGAAAAACGGGGACAATTATGAGAACAGGATTATCACTCAGGCTCCTATGACTCACTCTCAGCTGAGTAAAATCGTCTGACGTCTGCTGGAATGAAGCACTGTAGTCATACCGTACTAAAGAAAGAAAGAAAGAACGAAAGAAAATGAAGATGAAAGAGAAGAAATACAGATATTCGAAAAACAAAAATACTGTACATGTTACTAGCACTATTAAATTAAAAAAAAAAAGTTACAAATAAACGAACAATCAAACTACAATAATATATATACACACTACATGAAAAAATTACAAAACCTTTAATAACAGACAAGTACAAAAACACGACAAATATTCCAGTTATATAAAAAACAGAGGCAATAGCTGTCCATCCATCCATCCATCATTAAACCCTTTATTGCTTTATATGCGTAGGGGTTCTAGGCTATGCTACTCTGTCCAGATATTCAAGACGACAGTGACCCTTTGCCCTCCCCTAAATTACAAATAAACAGTGATACAAAAGCTATAAAACTGGAAATTAAGCTATAAAAACTGGAAAATAACATATGCTAATTTTTTTCCACAACTAAACAAAATAATCTCGGTGAATTGAGGAGGAAAAATAATACGCTCTAAGGAAAAAATAAAAAGTATTATTAGTCAAAATTAAGTATCGCAAAATAACTGACGCCATCATGTGAGAGATGTCGCACTTTCGGGGTACACAGAACTCTCTCTCTCTCTCTCTCTCTCTCTCTCTCTGGCACCGATGATAACACACTCTGAATTAAGCGACTCATTATCCGTGAAATAAAACTGAGTTAATTGGAACAGAATTCTAGAGCCGTCCCTAATGTGAGAAGGGGACACAATATTAACACACATAAAATCTGAAAAAAAAAAAATTATGATAACAAAAAAGAGAAAAAGGCAGAGAAAAATGAAAAAGAAGGGGTGACCATAAGAGAGTTACGGAAAAATGAGACAGCTAAGAAAAAAATGAAAAAGAAAGGAAAAAAGAAAAAGAAAGGAGGTGACCGTAATAGAGTTATGGAAAAATGTGACAGTCAAGAAAAAATGAAACAGAAAAGACGAAAAGGGCAAAAGAAACGAGGCGACCATAAGAGTTAAGGGAAAAAACAGGCAGCCAAGAAAAAACGAAAATGAAAAAGAAATGTGGTGGCCATGACAGTGCTAAAGAAAAATAGAAGGAAAATGAAAAAAAGAAAAAGCAAAAACACAAAGAAATGATGTGACCAAGAGAGTGCTACTTGGAAATAAGTAAATAAATAAATACAAATACATAAATACCCATTCAGCACGGGACGAAACTCCTATTTAATTTCTGCTGTTCCAGACGATTTTACTCAGCAGACTATACTATTTCCAGCACAAGGGATTTGATATAGCCTTAACCCCTCCAGTACGAAACTACTATTTACCAGGCTGAATAAAACCGTCCAAAATTTGCAAGAATAGGATGAATAAAATCGTCTGAAAAGAAAGAATAAAGCAGTAAAATGGATTCAAGAAGAATAAAATCGTCTGAAAAGAAAGAAAAAATAAAGTAGCTCAAAGGTTACAAGAACAGGATTAATAAAATCGTCTGAGAATAAAACTATAATCGTCCGGAGGTAACAAGAATAAGATGAATAAAATCGTCTGAGAACAGAAAGAAAATAAAGCAGTCCAGACGTAACAAGAATAAGATGAATAAAATCGTCTAAGAATAAAGAAAATAAAGCACTCCAGAGGCAGCATGATGAATAAAATCGTCCGAGAATAAAAATAAAATCGTCTGAATACTTATGAGTAAAATGAATAAAATCGCATTAATGTAGCAAGAATAAAATGAATAAAAAATCGTCCAGAGGCAGCATGAATAAAATAAATAAAATCGTCAGGAGGAATAATAAGGTCCTGGCAATAAATGAATAACTAAATAAATCGCAGGCCGACAGACGCTCCGACAACCCCTCGGGAATGCAACGTACCCTCACCTTTAAAGAATTAGTAAACCCCTCCCCCTCACCCCTCTCCCCTCCTTCTTCTCTTTCTCCCCTCCCCCTCCCCACTCCTCTATCTGCCCCCCTCTCGTTTCTCCCTCATCTCCTTTACCCGCTCCCCTCCTCCCCCTCTTACTTTTCCTCTCTCCCCTCTTCTCCCCCGTCCCTCTCTCTCCCTTTTCCCTCCCCCCCTTCTTCTCCTTCCTCCTTTCACCATTTTCCTTCTCCCCTGCCCCCCCTCGTCTCCTCCCGTCCCTCTCTCCTTCATCTCTTTCTCCCTCTCCCCCCCCCCAAATCCTCCTCTTGCACCTCTTTGCTAGGCCCCTCTTGAGTGGATCAGTTTCCCCTCCTCTCTCTCTCTCTCTCTCTCTCTCTCTCTCTCTCTCTCGACAATCTATGTCCTCTTCACTCATTTAATTCAATTTTCCTTTAATCATATTTCACGTTCTCTTCCTCCTTCCTTGCCTCCCTCCTCTCTCTCTCTCTCTCTCTCTCTCGACTATCTACGTCCTATTTAATTAAATTTTTTGTCCTCATCATTATATCACGTTCTCTTCCTCCCTCCCCGCCTTTCTCTCTCTCTCTCTCTCTCTCTCTCTCTCTCTCTCTCTCTCTCTCTGTCTATCTATGTATCTATCTCTCTATCTATCTAGGTGTAAGCAGTCTTCCCTTTACTTATTTAATTCAATTTTCGTTTCCTCATTATATTTCACATTCTCTCTCCCTCTCCCTCTCTCTCTCTCTCTCTCTCTAAGCAGTAAATCCCCATGATCCCTCCACGAAATTGATTGTAATGTATTCTTGTGTTTTTTTTTTGTAGAGGAGGATGTGTGGGTGGTGGAAGGAGTCTATCTATCTATCTATCTATCCATCGATCTACCAGTCTTTCAATGTCTGTCTGTCTGTCTGTCTTTGTATCTGTCTGTCCGTCTGTCTCTGTCTGCCTATCTATCTGTCTGTCTGCCTGCTTTTGCCTGCTTGTCCACTGTTTATCTATCCTTCTATACGCCCATCTATCTATCTGCCCATATCTATTTATCTATCAATATATCTGTCTGCCTATCGGTCTATACAGCCATCTATCTATTTCACCATTTTATCTATCAGCCTGTCAATGTGGTTAGGTATCGCCAGTATCTACATCTTTATCTATGACATTCATATATCTATCTATCCTCCATCTACTTGGCTAATTTTATCTATCTAATGTATCTTTTGGCTAATTATCTATCAACCACCTACCCACCCAAGTGTATCTATCTATCTTTGTAACTATCTATCTATCTATCCATTATATATCTACCTATCAATCTTAAATTTTATCTATCAATCTGTTAAACCACCTACATACATCCAATTCATCTATCTATCTACCTATCTATATATCTATCTCAGTAATCAATCTATCAGACTATTATATCTATCCATTCATATACATATTAGCGCACAAATGGTGACATGTGAGGTTGAATTGTGTTGTCTGGCTCGAGTAGGAAGGCCTTCTTGGACTCAGGTAAAGGACATTGAAAGCTGGGTGTAGAATCTGACATTATCTATCTATCTATCTATCTATCTGTCTATCTATGTACACTTACCAAACTACCTACCTACCTGACGACCTACCTACCTACCTATCTATCTATCTATGTACTTACCTACCTACCTACCTACCAGCCTATCTATGTATGTATGTATCTATCTATATCTATCTGTCTATCTATCTATCTATCTATCAATCTATTTGACATTTTTGCTTTTGTCTAATAAAAATTCACATAGTCTATACATCTGCATGAAAAAATTATACAAAGTTACATGAATATACTGTAGATACGTATAATTATTTGGTGGTGTCATTCTCTCTCTCTCTCTCTCTCTCTCTCCCACGCCAATTTCTCACAGCACTCACTCTTGTAACTCGAATCCTCACTCACTTTCTCTCTCTTTACGTGCCATTCAAGCCTTGAGAGAGTGAGAAAGAGGCCGTGTGATGAAAGAGAGAGTGCGTGAAAGAGAGAAGGTGTTTGTGAGTGTGCTTGTGGGTGCTTGGACGACATCAGAGAGAGAGAGAGAGAGAGAGAGAGAGAGAGAGAGAGAGAGATCAAAGGTATACTTGATGCCCCCCCCCCTTCAAGTATCACACACACCTGAGCTTATACTAACTCACTTAATGCTAAATGGATATGTGTGTGTGTGTGTGTGTGTGTGTGTGTGTGTGTGTGTGTGTGTGTGTGTGTGTGTGTGTGTGTGTGTGTACTACTACCTTCTACTACTACTACTACTACTACAAAAACAAATATGTCTTCTACATTATTTTAAAGCCTGTTGACCTTTATTTTCATGTCTCTCCTTCCAACATCCTGCATTAAAAACATCGTAAACACCGCCTACCACTCCCATACCACAAATACCAATACCACAACACCACACCGGGAAATAATACCACAACGATTAAGTAACAGACTGGGATAATGTCTTTCTGTTTCTCTTATATATTTTTCCATGCCAGTGCTATCAAATTCCTGGCCACATTATCGTCCTTCACACCACCTAACACCCTGGTATTTACTCCACCACCAATACCAATACCAATACCACAAGCCAGCCACACCACGAAATAATTACAGACCACACAAGAAAAAAAAAAAAAAAAAGGAAAGATTGTGTATTTCGTAACACTGTGTATGTTTTTAACGTCTGATACCACCTTAAATTCTCACAGCTACCACACCACCAATACCAATACCACAATACCACCCGGGCACACCATGAAGCCATACCACAACACACAAAGGGCTGGAATGGGTGTTTGTTTTCAAGGTATAGTAATATCAGTGTTTTTCTTCGTCCTTCCCACCACCACACATTCTCACAGTTCCCCCCCCCCCCAACTAATACCAATACCGCAACACAAGCCGGGCCACACCATGAAACAATACCACAATTCCAGGCCCCCCCGTGGAACAATAGAGGTGGAGGGACAGTGTGGGACAATGAACACACAAGCCTGGGACAACAATAGGCCGACTCATGCAGGACAAAAAGGCTACTTTCCGCAATGCACTGCCCTTACTAACCATAATAAACACAAGTAAATAAATAAATACATACATAGATAGTTAAATAAAGTGAATAACTACCAAAATAAAAATAATAACTATGATAAAAATGAAATCTGTGTCAAGTTCATATGAGCTTGGCTGGTGGACCGGCTCTTCTCGTCGCAGGGAGAGTGACAGCCAGAATTAACCTTTCCCCATGTTGGCCAAGCACGAATGGGGGAGGTGTTTGAAGCCTGTGGAGGATTATTCAGCTACTACCCTGGAATACGTATAACCATAATACTCATACGACAATCCCAGTACAATAAAGATTAATACAACTCCAATACAATAAATACCAATACCACAACAACACTTAGAGACGGTTATTCTGGCGTGGTTAGGAAGCTCACTAACACCTCTCCCTTACCGGTTTATTTCTGAATCTCTTCCGTTACTGAATTATTGTGTGCGATTCATGCAACCTATGTCAATACTCAGAAGATATATAAGAAGCAGAAAAAAGAAGATATTAATAGGTAGTGAAAAATGAATCGCTATGGAAGAGGTGCTACGGAGACACTTATGACAGGCTAATTATGACACTTACGACCGGCTAATTACGACACTTATGACAGGCTAATTATGAATCCCAGGCCAAAACACTTACAACAGGTGACTGACCTACCCCCCCTGAGGGCATTAAACGACCTAATAAACTTAAAGTGGCCTCATTAATTCAAAATATAATTACCAAACTATTACCCTGACTAGAACTCTTGCACCATTTATACCACAATACACATTAGGGAGGAAAAAAATATTTGTAGAACTAAACCTGGAAACACTTCATTAAGATACATAAATACTGCTGCAGAAAGAAACAGTAAATAAATATATAAATAAATTGTAAAACTTATACAATTCAAATTAAAAAAAAAAATGCTAAAAATATATACACAATAAACAAAATATAAATATATAAATAAATGAAATAAATACCTCCTAGCCAAACTAGTATATAATAAATACCCGTAATAAATACTAGTAATAAATACTAGTAAGAAATACCTAGTAACAAATATATACTATACTACTGTAGTAATAAATATTAGTAATCAATACCTAGCAATCCATACCTAGTAATACAAACTACTAATAAATACCTCCTAGCCAAAGTAATAATATTTCTTATCGTCAGTTTTTTTTGGGGGAAGACCTTCAATCCCCCCCCCAAAAAAAAAAAAACCGTCAGGCGAAAAACTATTATAAAGTACACTGGTAAGCATCGAGCGGCGCAAATGTGGAGAGAGTGGGGAGAAGAGGGAAGTGTGGGGAGAAGAGGGAAGAGTGAGGTCGGGTGTGGGGAGAAGAGAGGAGGGTGAGATGGGATATGGTGGGATGAGATTAATGGATTGAGTCACAGTCTGAGAGTTTATTGATGATGAAAGCCGTCACTAAATATCTAAATTTGCTAGGAAAAAAAAAAGAAATGTCTAGCAAAAGCACGGTCTGATATCTTAAAAAAAAAAATACATACATAATCTCCACTCTCATTCAATAATCGAGGTAGGATGTAATAACAGCAGCAACAACAGTATCAATTAACACACAATCATCAACTATAATTAACAGACAGTCTTTCTCAATCTTTCCCACAATCACTGAAATATCGTTGCTAATAATAAAACACATAAGTACATACCTATTTCCAAACACAGTAAAACACAGCCATTCAGAGGCCACCTGCAAAGCCTCACCTGTAATAATAATACCGTACCTGTGTTTTTTATTGGCCGGAAGCTGTGAGTAGGCGGGATGCATGTTTATAAATAGTACTGGTAAATGAGGCAGATTTTTCCACATCACACACACACACACACACACACACACACACACACACACACACACACACACACACACACACACACACACACACACACACACACACACACACACAAGTAATTAAATTTTTGGCGATAAAAGGTCAAAGGTCAAGGTCAAAAAGGGTCAAAATGCTTTCATGGCGGAGGTGATTTCTCTCTACAGTGATCTTGTCTTGTTACCTGCTTTCATTTCTTTCCTTTCTTTTTTTTCTTTCTTTCTTTCTGTCGCTGTTACTTGCTCTCTTCATCTTCTTTTCCTCTTTCACAAATTCGCAGATTCTGTCTCAGGGTAAAAGTGTTGATGAAGGCGAGGGTAAACTTACAGCGTGGGCGAGGCCTGAAAAACTAGCGTCATCAGCATTATGGGTACGTACACACACGCACATACACATACACACACATAATGTTCATGCATACATACACATATACACGTACTGTACATGCATACATACATACATACACAAACAAGCACAAAAACAAACACATCCAAACACAACCACATGTAACAGAACGAACTAACACTCACATACACACATAAAGACACATACGTTCTCTCTCACTCTCACACACACACACACACACACACACACACACAAATAGTTGTACATATGGAAATACAAGTACCGTACACATAAACATAGGGCACATATACATAATACGCATACAAACACATTTGAGCTTACTTATTACACACACATACACATGCACACACATAAACTGATTCTCGTACACAAATTCTCTCTCTCTCTCTCTCTCTCATTTCCCTCCATCTCGGCATTTTTACACCTGGTAACTTCATCTACATATTTCTTCTCTCTCCTCCACCTTCCTTCAATTTCCTCAATTCGCTCTCTTTCCTCCACCGTCTTTCCTCTTACTCTTCTCTCTCTTCCTTTTCTCTCCATAAATTGTCTCCATCTTTCCTCCACCTCCTTGCCTATTACTTTCCTCCTCCTCCTCCTTCTCTCTCCATCAATTTTCTCTTTCCTCCACATACCCATCCCTCCACATAATTCTTCCCTCTCCACCTAACGCCAGACGATTTTATTCAGCTGAGAGAGAGTCATAGGAGCAGGAGAGTTAATATTTGTGACTCTCTTTTATGGTCTTCCTCTTACGTTCTTCTCTTCCTCCTACGTTCTTCTCTTCCTCCTACGTTCTTCTCTTCCTCCTACGTTCTTCTCTTCCTCCTACGTTCTTCTCTTCCTCCTACGTTCTTCTCTTCCTCCTACGTTCTTCTCTTCTTCCTACGTTCTTCTCTTCCTCCTACGTTCTCTTCTCTCTCTTCATTATCTCATTCCATTATTTAATTATTATTTTTCTCCTTTCTTTAATCTCTCACACAGTTGACTTCCCCTCACACCTTGGCCTGCCTTTGATCTCTCTCTCTCTCTCTCTCTCTCTCTCTCTCTCTCTCTCTCTCTCTCTCTCTCTCTCTCATTATGCTGTCTCCCCTCCCTCCCCTGTTTCTCCCCTCTCATTCATCGTATCATCTTTCTCTCTGTCTGTCTGTCTCTCTCTCCCCCCCCCCTCTCTCTCTCTCTCTCTCATTATGCTGTCTCCCCTCCCTCCTCTGTTTCTCCCTCCCCCTTTCATCATACCATCTCTCTCTCTCTCTCTCTCTCTCTCTCTCTCGTAAGCGCATTCTGGGGAGACTCAAGGGATGAACTAATTTAATTTCAAAGTGATAAAGGAGGAGGGAAAGAAAAGGAGAGAGAAAAAAAAGGGAGAGACAGAGTGAGAGAAGGGATGGCGGGCGAAGGGTGTGAGAGAAAAAGGGTGAGAGAGAGGGGGAGGGGGGCTGGGTAGAGGGAGGGGGTGTTTAAGAGGGAGGGAGAGGATAAGGGAGGAGAGGGTGGGATGAAGGAGAGATCAGAATGAAGGAGGAGGGGAAGAGGTGGGGGGAGAAGGAGTGAGGGTGTGAGATAGAAGGGGAGAGAGAGAGATGAGGGAGACGCGATGTAGGGGGGAGTAATGGGGAGGGGGGATTAATGGGGAAGGGGGAGTAATGGGGAGGGGGGAGTAATGGGGAGGGGGGAGTAATGGGGAGGGGGGAGTAATGGGGAGGGGGAAGGGGAGGGGGAAGCAGTGAGGGGATGGGGAGTGGGGGAGTGAGGTGGAGGGAGAGTGAATGACGAGGAGAGAGAAAAAGGGAGAGAAATTGGGTGGACAGGAGGAAGTTTGGAGGGAGACACAAAAAGAGGAGCAAAGGGAGGAGAGGTGGAGGGCGAGGGAGGGAGAAGGAAGAGAGATGGGGGGATGGAGAAGGGGTTGAGGATGAAATATGGAGGAGGAGGGAGAGTGGAGGAAGAGAGAGAAATATGGAGAGAAATGAGAAGAGACGGGAGAGGGGAGGGAGAGCGAAGGAAGACAAATGGGAAGAGACAGCGGGAGAGGAGATGAAGGGGGAGGAACAAGAAGAAAAAAATTAAAGGAGCGAAGGGTGGAAAGACCGTACTGTGAAATGAAAGGGAGAGAAAAAGGTGGAGGGAAGAGGGAGAAGAGGAGGAGGAGGAGGAGGGAGAGAAAAATGTGGAGGGAAGAGGGAGAAGAGGAGGAGGAGGAGGAGGAAACAAGGAGGAAGAAAGGAGTAGGAGAGATGGATGACCAAAAAAATACTAAGGGTGGAAAGTTGGAGAAGAGGAGGAGGGAGAGGTAATGAGGAAGAGGAGGAGGGAGAGGTAATGAGGAGGAAGTGAGAGGCGGAAGAGAGGTGGATGGAGTAAAGGGAGAAAATGAGATAATAAAGAAAATTAACTCCCAGGCTCCTGTGACTCACTCTCAGCAAAACAACATTATTTGGCGCCCTGTCTTGATTGGGATCGGGTTAAAGGCGACAATACACACTCTCCAGGCTTTATACTAACTCTCCAGGCTTTATACAAACTCTCCAGGCTTTATACAAACTCTCCAGGCTTTATACAAACTCTCCAGGCTTTATACAAACTCTCCAGGCTTTATGCTAACTCTCCAGGCTTTATGCTAACTCTCCAGGCTTTATACTAACTCTCCAGGCTTTATGCTAACTCTCCAGGCTATATACAAACTCTCCAGGCTATATACTAACTCTCCAGGCTTTATACAAACTCTCCAGGCTTTATACAAACTCTCCAGGCTTTATACTAACTCTCCAGGCTTTATAAATTCGTCTGGAGTCAAATGGAATAGAGCACTAGAATTATTCCCATCATGAGGGGGTAAAAAAAAAAAAGAGGGGAGGATGAGGAAGAAGAGATAATGAGGGAGGAAGGAGAAAGAGAATAAGACGGATGGTAGCGATGAAGGAGAGAGAGAGAGAGAGAGGCAGCGATGAAGGAGAGAGAGAGAGAGAGAGAGAGAGAGAGAGAGAGAAACAGTAGAACGTATGAAGGAATAAAAACATGGAAGGGAAAAACAAGAGTATGGAAAAGAGGAAAAAAAAAGATGTATGAAGGCGGGGAAGAAAAATTAAGAGGAAAATAAGAGGAGGAGAAAGAAGGGAAATAGATTGATTTTCTATGAAGGAGGGAGAAGAAAAGATATGAAAAAGAGGGGAGGGGAAAAAGGGGAAAACGGATGAATGGTTCTATGAATGAGGAGGGGAAAAATGAAAGAGAGAGAGAGAGAGAGAGAGAGAGAGAGAGAGAGACAGACAGACAGAGTTTTCGTTTTCATATCTCTCACATTCGTCTTATTCCTTCCCAATTCTTTTAATCTCTCTTATACCCCTCTGGCTTTATTGCTTCCTCTCTCTCTCTCTCTCTCTCTCTCTCTCTCTCTCTCTCTCTCTCTCTCTCTCTCTCTCTCTCTCACTCGCTCACAATCAATCCTTCTCCCTCACTCGATGTCAATTTCTTTCTCACTTAATCTTTTTCTTTCTTGCTCTCAAGTTTCCTCTGTTTACTTCCATTCTCTCCATCTCTCTATGTTTCCTGTTTCGATGTGTGTGTGTGTGTGTGTGTGTGTGTGTGTGTGTGTGTGTGTGTGTGTGTGTGTGTGTGTGTGTGTGTGTGTGTGGGTCCGTCTCTCTTACATACGTTCAGGCATACACACACACACACACACACACACACACACATATATATATATATATATATATATATATATATATATATATATATATATAAACATACAAACGTACATATATACAAGTATACATACATGCAGTTCATACACAGGCACACATCCTCTCTCTCTCTCTCTCTCCAAGCATCCAATATATACTTTACATTTCACTCACCAAGACCAATATATCAGTTAGCGGTAGATGTCAACTGAGTAATTAATTCTCTCTCTCTCTCTCTCTCTCTCTCTCTCTCTAACTCTCTCTCTCTCTCTCACTCACACACATAGCCACCCATAAAAGATGAAGTAATCTCCATTCCGGACTAAATCACTCGATGAAAAGGATTACCCTCATATTAGCTCAGCATTTCCGGGGTATTATTACTGTTGTTGTTGTTGTTGTTGCTGTGGTGGTGGTGGTGGCGGCGGCGGCGTGGTATCTTGCTATTACCCCCGCCGACAAAGCTGGAGCAGATCATGTATTCACCCGTGTCTGTCTGTTTCCGTATATCTCAGAAATTATTATCACATCCCAATGAACTCCAGTGTACAGGTGGGTAGTGGGTTAAGGAAGAAGTTGATTAGATTTTCAAGTACGGATCCAGAAGCAGGTGCAGGTAAGAAATTTTACTGGCGTCGGCGGGGGTATGCGAGCTCTGAGATTCACCAACAGGGTCGATTAAGACTGCAGAATTAAATGAGTGACCATGTGAGACCGTAAAAGTATTCGTCTGGTAAGAAAAATTAATCACAACAGAAGACTTACGTTCCATTGGCGATAGTGGGGGTTTGGGTTCTTAAGTGTTTTCTAGTTTCGCTTTTTTAATTTTTGTTGTTGCTGTTGTTGTTTTTGTCTGCTGTTGCCGGTGAATACGCTGATCCTTATATGCTTGTGTACACAAATACCTCACATGCAAAAAACACAATGGCGTACACATACCTTCCCCACGCACATACATTCACACACTTCCGGTTACGTACACAATGACTAGCTAAATACAGAGCCACGCAAACACAAATATATGTAGGGAAATACACACCGGTACATAATATATCCCACTGCCATTCGTTACTAAACAAGCATTTTTTCAAAGATGTATCCCCACTATTTGGTAAAGAATATAAAGATATGCACTAATAAGTATGGCAATTAAAAACATAGGGGCATAAACTAGGCCTCGTACATTAATGCTGGGGATAATAATAAAAACTCTTAGGAATCGGCCCGCCATGTTTCATCTTCAGATTCCTTTTGCAGGTCCGATTGAAATCCCCAGTAGACACAACCAATTTATCAAGACAGATTTTTCCCTATATGATAATTCCTCGTAAAGTACAGATAATATGGCCATTTTACATATACGAACATCAACTACGACACATACTCTATTTTTCTCTGAGATATGAAGCCAATCCACCTAGTAGTTTCCGAGATATAGGCCCGGACGGAAAGACGGACAGACGGACGGACAGGGGCGATTCCTATATCTCCACCATATGGCATAATGGTGGGGATAATAATTTATATATTCAGGAACAATCTCTCTCTCTCTCTCTCTCCAACACACACACACACACACACACACACACACACACACACACACACACACACATTCTCACACAGACTCACAGAAAACATTCATTAATCACGCACACAGCTATTCATCCTCTCTCTCTCTCTCTCTCTCTCTCTCTCTCTCTCTCTCTCTCTCTCTCTCGTTCTTAGGCACTGGAGGGCAATTAAGTGATTCTTACTGCAAGCCGCTTACTTAACGGCGGCAGCCAGCCCACGCAAGGATGGCTAATTAGAGATAGTGGGTAATTAAAGATAGTGGTTAATTAGCGAGTAGTTAATTAGAGGTAGTGGTTCATTAGGGAGTCGTTAATTAGGGAGTGGTTAATTAGAGATAGTGGTTAATTTGGGAGTGGTTAGAGATAGTGGTTTGTTAGATAGTCGTTCAATGGAGAGAGTGGTTAGCTATAGGTAATGGTCAATTAGAGATGCTGGTTAACTAGAAACTGGTTAATTAGTGCGGCTGATCAGAGATAGCTATTGATTAGAAGGTGGTTAATTAGGATCAGTGGTTAATAAGAGATGGTGGTTATTTAGATAATGGTTAATAAGAGGCAGTGGTTATTTATACGACACTGGTTAATTAGATAGTGGCTAATTAGACAGTGGTACATTAGGCAGTGGTAAAGGAGAGAGAAGAAATTAACTGATCCAATTTAGGGATAGATCCATCGCAATACGAGCTGTCAAATTTATACAGCCTAATATAGAGTCATTTATATGCCAAAATACGAGTGTCAATCCCCATGTTACAGGAATCAGTGTCAAAACTATAGAGCCAAAACCCGTGCCAGAAACAATGGTGCCAAAAAACAACAGTGCAATATGTGAGTTCCAAGACAACAGAGCCAAAACTGAGTGTCAAAAACACAAATAAAAAATAACAGCGAAAGCTTATTATAAAAAAAAAAAAATACTACAGCCAAAACTAAGTGCCAAAGAGCAAAACTAAGTGCCAAAGAGCAAAAACAGAGTGCCAAAACAAAAGCCAAAACTAAGTGCCCAAATCAAGAGCCAAAAGGAAGTGCCAAAAAAAAAATACAGCAAAAAATGGGTGCCAAGCCGAAAGTATCAAAATCAATCTGCCAAATCCATAGTACCACAATTACTCAAAACCCCACCACGTCAAAATGAGACAAAATTTTAAAGCCAAAAAGGAGCGCCAAAAAAAAGTCCAACTTGAGTGCCAAAAATGATGGAGGCAAAATTGAGTGCCATGCTTAAAGTGTCAAAATTCCTGTGCCATAACCATACTGGACAGAGTGCCTGGGGAGGATGGGAAGAGAGGAAGAAAGGGGAATAGGAAGGAAGAGCGGGGAAGAGGAGAGAAGAGAGTGAAAAGGAAGGGAGAAAAGGGGTAAGAGAAGATGAGAGGGGCGGAGAGTAGCAGGGAGGGAAAGAGGAAGGAAGAGACGGGAGGAGAGAGAGAGAGGAAGAAAGGAAAAGAGAGAGGAAGACAGGGAAAGAAGGAATGAGACACAGAAAGGAAAGAGAAGGGAGGAGGGTGGAGGAGAGGAAAGAGGAAGGGAGAGAGATGAAGAGAGCAGCAGAATGAGCAAGGGAGAAGAAGAGGAAAGAGGAAGGAAGAGAGGAAAAGAGAGAGAGAGGGAGAGGAGAGAGAGACGTCTAGAGTGCCAGAAGGTGCCAAGGAAAGTTTGGGAGTGCCAGAAAGAGACGAGAGAAGAGACGAGGAGGAGGAGGAGGAGGAGGAGGAGGAGGAGGAGGAGGAGGAGGAGGAGGAGGAGGAGGAGGAGGGAGGGAGGGAGGGAGGGAGGGAGGGAGAGAGAGAGAGAGAGAGAGAGAGAGAGACAGAGAGACAGACAGACAGACAGACAGACAGAGAGGATAGGGATTTGGTAAGGGTGCCAGGGAGTGCCGGGAGAGGGAGAGGGAGGGGAGGGGAGGGGAGGGGTGGGGGAGGGGAGGGGAGGGGTGGGGGAGGGGAGGGGGAGGGGAGGGGAGAGGAGGCGAGGCGAGGGAAGGGAAGGGAAGGGAAGGGGAGGGGAGGGGAGGGGAGGGGAGGGGAGGGAGGGGACGGGACGGGAGGGTAGGGGAGGGGGGTAGGAGAGGGAGAGAAGGGCTGGGAGGGAGAGAAGAAAAAGAGAAGAGATGTGTAAGAGAAGTGGTGGGGGTGCCAAGGGAAGGAGGAGGAGGGGGCGAGGGAGGGGGAGAGGGAGGGGAGGGTGTGACGTGAAGTGTGACGCCACTCTTGCGTCACTTCCCAGCTGCCGGGTCGATGCCAGTACCTGCAGACCACCCCACCCCCTCCACACAGCACCCCTACCACTACCCCCCCACCATCTCCCCCCCCCTCCGTAGCTCCCCCACCCCATCCCACCCACCCAACACCACCTGCCTCGCCCAGGTCTTGCATCACATTCTCTCTCTCTCTCTCTCTCTCTCTCTCTCTCTCTCTCTCTCTCTCTCTCTCTTCTCTCTCTCTCCTCTCAAGTGCCCTGCCATCTAAACTTTTCCCGGACACTCTCACTCTTAGTTCTCATTCTCTCCCTTCTTTTTCTACAATGCTTTCTTCTCTCTCTCTCTCTCTCTCTCCTTCTTTTTAATTTTTCCTTTCTTCCTCTTCATTCTCCGCTCCTGTTATCATTCTTCTCTCCTATCTTATGTTACCTTCTCTCTCTCTTCTCCTTTCCTCTCCCTTCCCTTTCTTCCTCCAAATTCTTTATCTCTCTTTCTCATTTACACTTTTCTCATTTTCCTCTTCTCTCTCTCTCTCTCTCTCCCCTTTCTTTTCATTTTCCGTCATATTCTCTCCTCTCGTCTCCTCCTTCTCATCTCTCCTCTTTTCTACCTTACTTTCCTTTCCTCTCCTCTCCTCCATCTTTCCTCTCCTCTCGTCTACACTCCCATTTTTCCCTCTCCTCTCCTCTCCTATCCTCTTCTCTCCTCTCCTCTCCTGTCCTCCACCACACTACCTGTCACCAACTAATTAAGTCATTCTCTATACAAACACACACACACACACACTTCCACGTCCTCTCTCTATCGCTCCTTCCCCCACTCTTCTCTTCCTCCTCTCTTCTTTCCCTGCTTCCTCCATCTCTTTCCCTCACCTTTACTTTTGCATCTCGTTCATGTTATGTCTCTTCCTTCTATGCTCTTCTCCTTTTCCGTCTCTGTCTCCTCCTCTTCTCTCTCTCTCTCTCTCTCTCTCTCTCTCTCTCTCTCTCACCCTAATCGTGTTTCATACTTCCGCTTACTATCCTTGATGCTGATGGTATAAAAATGTCCCCCCTTAACTCTGATGAAAAGGAGAGAGAGAGAGAGAGAGAGAGAGAGAGAGAGAGAGAGAGAGAGAGGATGAGGAGGAAGGGGAAGAAGAAAATTTTTGAAGATGGGAGAAGGATGGTTAGATTATGAGGGAAAACCGGGAAGGAAAGAAGGAAGGAAGGACGGACTTATGTTAAGACAAAAGGAGAAATAATATAAATAAAGACTAAAGAAGAAAAGGAGGAAACAAAGACAGGAAAAATTGAGAAATGAAAGACAGAAGGAAGGAAAAGGATTACGGAAAGAAATGGAGAAGAATGGAAGGATATGAAGAGAGGAAGGGAATGATAAATGTAAAGGGGACTATGAATGGAGAGAAGGAGGAAGGGAAAGACGGAGGAGGGAACGGAGGGAAGAGAGGAGGAAGGGTGGAACGGAAGAGTCAGAATGGAAGGAGAGAGAGGGAAGGGAAGGAAAGGGAAGGGAGGAAAACGGAAGGGAAGGGAAGGGAACGGAAGGGAAGGGAAAGGATGGGAAGGGAAAGAAATGGAACGGAAGGAAAAACACGCAAGGAAAAAGCAGCGAAGGGAGAGAAGGAAGGAAGGGGAAAGAACACAAGAAAGGAAAGTGGGAAAAAAAAAGAAAAGAGAGGGAAGACAGAAGAAGACAAAGATGGCAGAAAGAATTATAAAACAGATGATAACTGAGAAATAACAAAAAACGAAATGAAGGGTTATGAATGAAGAAGAGGCAAAAAAAGGGGGGCATGAAGAAAATGGAAGGATATACAAGAGAAAAAGAAGGAAAGGCAACAATAGCAGAAAAAAATGGAAGGAAAGACGAGCTATAAAAGGAAAATAAGTAAAAGAAAATAACACAGGTGAGAAAAAATCAGGAAGGGACGCAAGAGTCAACAACAACAACAAAAAAGGCAAAAAAGAGAGAAAAAAAAAATGAACGACACCATGGAAGAAAGACTACGAAAAAAAAAGTGACGCTAGAAAAAATAAAAATAAATACACAGATAAAGGTCCCCCCCAAAAAACGAAAAAAGAATGAACATTGGATGGAAGGAAGAATTAATAACGAAGAAAAGAGAAGTAACACATAAAAAGAATTGTATCTCTCTACCTACCTATCTTTCTTTCTTTATCTATCTACCAAAAGTCAGACACTTTAATCCCAGATCGGGTGACCACCAACAAAGCGGCTCCATGTAACCCTGCCTACAATCTGGCTGCCCGTCCTCCAACCCATACCACCCTCACCCATACATCTCTCCGCTCTCTCCCTTCACCTCACCCTCGGTCTCCCCCCCCCTTTGCTCACATACACTCTCCTAGTCAATCTCGCATTCTTCATTCTCTCCACATGACCAAAACACTTCCAGCACATCCACATGAAGGAGCAAATGTGAAAAGTGAAAAACCGATTACAAGTGAAAATGGAAACTGAAAAAGAGAAGTGAAAAAGAAGAGGCGAAGAAATGAAAAATATAAAGTGAAGGAGTGAAAAAGACAAAGAAAAAACAAAACAAACTGAGAAAAAAAGTGAATAAAAAGAGAAAAAAGAAAAATTAAAAATACACGTGTAAAGTGAAAAACTGAAAGACAGGAAGTGAAAAAGCGAAAATCAGAGAAGAGAGGAAGTGAAAAAGTGAAAGAAAAAAAAAAGGGAAGTGAAAGATGAGAAAAGCAGAAAAGGAAGGAAGTGAAAAAGTGCAAAACAGAGAAGCGAGGAAGTGAAAAAGTAATACACGGAGAAGAGAGGAAGTGAAAAAGTGAAACAAGAAAAGAAAAAAGAAGCGATAACGTGAACAGCAGAGAAGAGACAAGTGAAAGACAGAAGTGGACAAAAAAAAAAAAAAAAAAAAAAACGAGGGGGAGAGTACATAACGAAAGGGAAGGGAGAGGAACACAATGAGGGGAGAATGAGGAAGGCAGGAAAGGAAGAATGATCCGGAGGGGAGGAAGCGAGGGGAGAGAGAGGGGAAGAGGTGAATAAGAGTTTGGAGAGAGAAAAGGAAGAGAGGGGTAAGTAAGGAAAAAAGGGGAGACGGGAAGGAAGAGAGGGGAAGTAGATGTATGAGAGGAACGAGAGAGGGAGAGAAAAGAAAGTGAGAGAAAAGGGGAGGCGAAGGAAAAGAGGGGAAAGGGAGAAAGAGATGAAAGGAGAGAGGGAAGAAGAGAGGAGAGGGATGAAAAGAGGGGAGAGAGAGGAAGAGAGGCGAGGAGGGAAGAGGAAGGATGAACTGTGAGAGGAAGGAAGCGAGAGGATGGGGAGAATGAGAGAGGAGATCAAGGATGCTGAGACAGGAAAGATTCTCTCTCTCTCTCTCTCTCTCTCTCACTTCAGTATGAGGACGCAGTGTATTTTTATAATCTATTTCCTCCCACTCCCAGTCTCTCTCCTCAGCTGAATAAAACCGTCTATGCATGGAAAAAATAAAAAAAAATCACTGACAGCCCCCTAATTCGAAAAAAAAAAAATCCCCCTTCAGTTGAATAAAATCGTCCGGCTGTGGGAGAAAAAAAAAAAAAAAAAATATATATATATATATAAAATTAGACACAGCCTTCATCAATCCCTCCACTGCTAGGACTGCTCTCAACCTGAATAAAATCGTCTGGAGAGAGCAAGAATAAATTTTAAAGATATCTGATGGGGGAGGGGTTGAGAGCCAGAAAAAAAAACTATAAAAGGATAAATATGGAGGGTTATAAATTTTTGACATAGTCTAGTAATGCCACAAACTCTCCCCTAAGCTGAAAAAAAATCGTCTGGAGAGAGCAAAACGAAAAAAAGATTAAATAGAAAACGAAAATAAAGATAAAAGACATCATCACAGCGCCAAAGAGTAGTGCACTGTTCTTAAAAGCGTCTCGGAGGCTGAAGGAAATCGTCTGAAGCGAGCTAAGACTAAGGGCCGTAGACTTAGATAATTTGTGAAGTGACATGACGAAGATGGAACACGTCTGGCCTTCTTAAATGGCTGCTAACTGCATTTTGTAATATAGGATGCAGGCTAACCGTATGTAATAACCACAGGCGTCAAAAATCAAGGGCTTTTACACTCCCCCTTTCAGCATGCCACCCTAGGGCTCGTGTTCGAAGATTTCTTAACACCATTCCCTGGGCGATTTAGTCCTTCCTTTACCCATCAATCAGTAAGGACCAAAATACTTCAGTGATGGGTAGGCTCGACGACCTAAGCAATTTTCTTGGTTATTTTCGGATTACCCAATATTGGTTTTTTCCCCTTTCTTTTCTGCCCCCCCTCCCCCCCCTCTCTCTCTCTCTCTCGAACGTTCATTTACTTTTCTCTGTGTCTGTCTGCTTTTTGTCTGTCTGTCTGTCTGTCTTTCTCTCTGTCTGTCTCTCTCTCTAAGGGCTCTCTTACGTTTTTCCTCTCTCTCTCGCCAGGATTTTCTTACTTTTTCTTTCTCTTTCCTCCTGGCCTCTTATTATTTTTCCTATTTCCCCCAGGCAATCCAATAACCAGCTGCCCTTGCTCTCTCTCTCTCTCTCTCTCTCTCTCTATCCTTCCACTCCCCCCTTTCCTTTCTCTTCCCTACCCTGTGTTATTTCTCCCCATTTCCTCTCCTTCTTCTCCCCCTCCCTCCTTCTCTCCCTTCCTTCCATGCATCTTTCCTCCCTTCTTCCTTTGTACCATCCCTCAACCCCTTCTTTCCTCTCTTATCCCTTTCTTTTTCCTACTCTTTCCCTCTCTTTTTATCCTCTATACTTTCCCTCCCCTCTTTTCTCTTCTCTCATCCCATTTTGACACATTACCCATCATCATTTTCCCTCCCATCCCATCCCAATGCATCCCATCCTTTCCCATCTCCTCCCACGCCCTCTCAATCCACCTCATGCCATCCCATTCTATCGCATCCCATCCTATCTCATTCCATCCTTCCCCCTCCCCTCCCCTCCCATCCTATCCTTCCTCCTCCCCTCCCCTACCCTTCCATCCCATCCTATCCCACTCCAACCCCTCCCATCCCATTTCTGTCCCTACCATTCGCGTTCTTTTCCTTCCCATCCTATCCCAAACCAGCTTCCCATTTTCTTTGCATGTTTTTCTTGATGGTTTCCCCTATGAGAGAGAGAGAGAGAGAGAGAGAGAGAATGTATGTTCGATAATGCATGTGTGTGTGTGTGTGTGTGTGTGTGTGTGTGTGTGTGTGTGTGTGTGTGTGTGTGTGTGTGTGTGTGTGTGTGTGTGTGTGTGTGTGTGTGTGTGTGTGTGTGCCATTTTTATTTTTCACACTCTCTCACTTTCTCTCTTCCTGGTATTTTGCACATTTTTGCTCGCTCTCTTTCTCTCTCACTCTTTTGTGAATCTCTATAGGCGGGTCTTCATTAGAGGGATTATCTGCTATCTTTTAATACTCTCTCTCTCTCTCTCTCTCTCTCTCTCTCCCTCTCTCTCTATTGAACGTATTACAATGTTTTATCTTTCTTTCCCTATCTTCTTTCTTCCGCATTTTTTTCTTCCTCATCTCTAATCTTTTTACCTCTCTCTCTCTCTCTCTCTCTCTCTCTCTCTCTCTCTCCCACATACATTATCATATTCATGCCATGCAAATCTGATTGAGAATTTGGTTATACTTGTCCCTATGAAGCCTTTTCCTGTCCTACCAAATCCACCTACCAAATCGTGCAAACATCTGCTTACTGAATCTACCAACAGTATCTACCCCCGTGACCTACCTACAAGACCTACCAAACCTGCAAATGTCTACCAAGTTGTTCCTACCAAAAGTACTGAATGGCTACCAATTCCTCCTACCAAAATACTTGATGGTCATCTACCTATCCAACAAAAAAACGTGCAAAGACCTCAATCTACCTTCCAAGCTGACCTACCAAGTGTACCTACCAATGTGTCCTACCAAAATTACTTCATGCCTCTCAATCTGTCCTACCAAGTCTTGTAAAGATCTAATCTTGTAAAGATCTAATCAACTGTCTTACGAAAATTACTCCCCAATCTGACCTACCAATCTACCTACCAACACCTCAAATCTACTTGTCCTACCAAAACCATAAATCTTTACCAACTTATACTACCAAAATGTGCAAAGATCTACCATACCTGTCTCCCTTACTAGGATTACCAACCAACCTTAGCTACCAAATTTCCTACCACTCTGAATTCTCTTACTCTACTGAAATCTCAAAAGCATATATCATCTTTTCCTACCAAAATTCCTTTGCGTCAGTCATCCCCTCCTACCAATACATGCCAATATCGTCTTACTTATCCCACTAAATTTAGCTACCCACCAACCTGACCTACCAAATCTGCCTACCATTCTTACCTACCAACTTTACCTACCACTCTAACCTACCACATTTCCCTACCACATTTCCATTCCACTCTTACCTACCACATTTCCCTTCCTCTCTTACCTACCACATTTCCCTTCCTCTCTTACCCACCACATTTCCCTACCATTCTTACCTACAACATTTCCCCTCCACTCTTACTTAACACATTTCCCTTCCACTCTTACCTACCACATTTCCATTCCACTTTTACCTACCACATTTCCCTTCCACTCTTACCTACCAAGTTTCCCAACCACTCTGACCTACCAACCTTTCCTATCTCCCCCCAGCCAGCCCACACCACTAGGCCTAAAAAATGTGTCTGAAATCCTGCCACAATTCTCCTCACAAAGACCTCTTTATATTCAGCCCTCCCTCCCATCTAGCTTCTCCTCCCCCCTCTCTCTCTCTCTCTCTCTCTCTCTCCACACACACACACACACACACACACACACACACACACACACACACACACACACATACACACACACACACACACACACACACACACACACACACACACACACTTCCCCCTCAGCGCATTATTTTGCATATTACTCTCATTATCCCCTTGTATATTATTATACATGTATACGGTACATACGTGTAAGAGAAAGGTTATCTAACTGTCTGCCTGTCCTCAACGGATATCGAGGGGGATGCACATACAACAGTCTTTACAGCTTCAACAGGGATGGATATATATATACATTACGACGAATTTAGATGAGTACATTACAGCTGCTAAAGTGGCGCCCCTGACTGCCATGACCAGAACTAATTAGAAATAAAGAAGTCAACATGCTGGACACAAGGTAGCCAATTACCTCCGTTCTTTACTTCTACAACCATTGCATTACTAGCTACAACGGGGTGGATGAGTGGACGGACTGATGGGGCAGGCAGGCGGGGGGGGGGGGATGGTCAGGATTGGTGGGTGGGTGGGTGGGTACCGGAAAAAATAGGTCCACGGTAGGAATGGGTCTACGGGGAACATATCCCTGGGGAAATGGGCCCAAGGAGGAACATAGTTTCAGTGGGTACAATGAGACCCGGGGGTCGTCTCCCACAAGGGCAGTGGTCATCCAGGGTGCCAGGCAATGTCGGTATGCACCATCACAGAGCTTTACACGGGCATCGCCGGCCACCCTTGCTAGTACTGTACAAAGTAGGTCCTATATTAAAACCATATTAATATCCTACACGTGAAAGCTGCGGTGAGACATGCAAAACATATCGGAGAGAAAGAGGAGTTACAGAGGCTCCTAAGCGACTGAGCAGACGCCCCTAACACCTTCCACGATTCACCCCTGGCCAAAAAAGAGACAGCAATAAAAAAGAAGAAAAAAGTCGTCTACAGGCAGCAAGAACGATTAAAAAAAAAAAAAGTCACTAAACTCAGAATGTTAATACCTACACTTCCTGGATTTATCTTACTTAAAAAATAACAATAAAATTCTGACCCGTTTCGTCCCACCTGAGGATGGGGTGAGGCAGGGTCCAGAAGGAAAAAAAAAAAACACAACTAAACAATCACCCAAAGACGTAAATGAATAAATAAATAAATAATTAAATAAATGAATCTCTTACACCCTCACAAGAACCGGAAATGGAACGAAAGAAAATACACGAAATCAACCAAATAATCACCGAAAGACAATTAAATAAAAATAAATAAATAAACACTCACAGGAACCGGAACCGAACCCTTTCATTAGCGAACCGAACCGAATCCACTCAACCGTACCTGAAATGGAGAAAAAAGGGTTAAGTTTAAGTGAGGAGGAGGAGGAGGAGGAGGAGGAGATATAGTAAAGGAGAAAAATGGGAAAGAGGGGAAGCAAGACAAAGGGTTGACAAATAAATATCACACACACACACACACACACACACACACACACACCAATCAAGACCCCCCCAAATTACCAATATAAATCAAATATATATCCAGTGTTTTACGAGTCTGTTATTATTTACTGTAAAAATGTAAGCCTTGTGAGCTGTAATTTGAGAGAGAGAGAGAGAGAGAGAGAGAGAGAGAGAGAGAGAGAGAGAGAGAGAGAGAGAGAGAGAGAGAGAGAGTCAGCCACAGTGCCCTCAGAGAATTGCCGTCAGGAAAAATGAGGATTAAAAAAGAAATTAGAGTCATTAGGAGATAGACCAGCACAATGAGAGAGAGAGAGAGAGAGAGAGAGAGAGAGAGAGAGAGAGAGAGGATGGGGGAGAGGAGGGGAGGGATGAAAAGGATGGAATGGGGGAGAGAGAGAGATAGTTTGGGGAGAAGGGGAGCAAAGAGGAGGAGAATAGATGAGGGAAGAGAGGAGGAAAGAATGTGGGGAGGATAGGAAGTGGGCAGGTTAGGGATGGGGGAACTGGGGGGAGGGGTCAGGCTGGGGACAGGGAGGCAGGCGTAATGTGAGGATGTCACTCCTTTGCCTGACCCTCAACCCTTCCACCAAGTTTAGTCCAAATCAGAACGAAAGTGCTTTAATTATTCAGTTTAAACACACACACACACACACACACACACACACACACACACACACACAGGCCTTGCACTCTGACCTAGGCGTTTGACTTGAGTGTTCTCCAAATCAAATCCCTTCGTTCTTGCCTGAGCCTCAACCTTTCTAAGAAGCTTGGTCTAATTCGGGTTAAAACTTGAGGATGACCGTCACGTGACCTTGACCTTTGATCGACTATTGTAAAAAAAAAAAAACGAACAATGTCACCCTTATGGCTCCCCCTCAGCAACACACACACACACACACACACACACACACACACACACACACACACACACACACGCACACACACACACACACACACACACACACACACACACACACACACATTTTAGCATGCACGTTTAAAAAAAAAAAAAAAAAAAAAGGCCGTATTCTCCTCTCTCCCCTCCTTTTCCCCTCTCTCTCCCCTCCCTCCCTTTCCCCCTCTCTTTAACCTCCCTCCCTTTTCCCCATTTCCCATCTCTCTCTCTCTTCACTCCCTCCTTTTTGCCCTCTCCCCTCCCTCCCTTTTACCCTCTCCCTTCCATCCCCCTTTCTCCCTTTTCCCCTCCCTCTCCCTCCCTCCACGCCCCCTGGCCCTGTACCATCCAACCAGCCATTCACTCACCTGATTGAAATTTTTTGAACAATGATATTAAAAAAAAAAAAAACTCCCGTCCATCAGCGTGGGAGGACCGACACAATACAATGAAAAAAAAAAAAAAACGAGAAACAAAGAAAATAATGCAAATGGAAAAAAATGGAAATGAATAAATAAAAATATGCTAAAAAAAAATCGACTGGTAAATAAAATAGTCCAAATATACACATCTATTTGTCTATCAATCTATCTATCAATCTATTTATCTTTATATCTATCTATCTACCTGTTGGCCTAACTGTCTATCGATCTTTTTATCTCTATCTATCTATCCATCCATCTCTCTATCTATCTACCTATCTATCTATCTATATGTATAAGAAAAATACATGAATCAATAGAGTACTTAAAAAAAATATAACTAGAAAAATTTAAGATATTCACTCCTTTAAAAATAAACGCGTCAATAAATAAATAAATGAATAACTGAAAACTGGAAATACAGAATAATAAATAAAATGCTTAGTAATTCCTTGACACAGAAGTTAGAAATTAGGCAAGAATAAATCGCCTAGCGACATGTGTTAAGTGACTAAAATCCAGTAGTGTTAGCAAGAATATGAAAAATTCGGCGAGAGAGAGAGAGAACATAACTACTAACCTCTCTCTCTCTCTCTCTCTCTCTCTCTCTCTCTCTCTCTCTCTCTCTCATAACAAACAAACGAATATTTTTGGGAATGCAATAAAGAAAAAATATCACTAGTACGATTCGCTAAAAGATAAAAAAACAAAAACAAACAGAGGATACGAGAGGATTCATTAGGGATACAATACAAAAGCAATACAACAACAATAACAACAATACTGCTACTACTACTACTACTACCATCATCACCACCACCACCACTACTACTATTAGTGCTACAACAACAACAACAACAACAACAACAACTACTACTACTACTACTACTACTAATACTACAATAACTACTACCACTACAACAACAACTACTACAACTAATACTACAATAACTACTACCACTACAACAACAACTACTACTACCACTACTACAACCACTACCCGGTACTAACACTACGACCAACAAAAAGCAAGCAAACAAAAACAACAATACTTCTGAGATACTGTCAAGAAAAAAACAGGATAAACACAACGGTTCTCCGAGGAATATAAAAACAACAACTACAGAACAATTACACTCGACTGAATATTCTGAAAAGGACTGACTATGGCAGAGAGAGAGAGCTACCGGTTATGTGACGAAAAGTACAGGTAAACAAACAAACAAGCAAACATACCATAACACAGACAAAAACAAAGAGGATAAAACAAACACAAGCTCTACACATCTAAATATTCTGAAGCGGGGAACGTGAAGTTATGACAAAGAACATAACAGAAAACAACACAAATAACAAAGACACAACATTCCAAAGCGGACTGTGTGGCGTGGGGGAGGTATCGCTATTGCTGTGAAAAATATACGTTCAGTCAAATGATTAAAGTTGAACATTTGTGACTTGTTAGCTCTGAGTGGGATACAACAACAACAACGACGACAACAACAGCAGCAACAACAATAACAACAACAAACAAGAGAAATACGTGGCTGAACAATTTTGAACAAGCACTGCGATGGGCAATAAAAGTTCAAAGTTCACAGTTATAATTAGCTTTAAGAGAAATAGGCTAGCTATGACAACAACACCAACACCACCACCACCACCACCACCACCACCAACAACAACAACAAGCATACTAAAACAACAAGGACACTAACAAAAACAGATGCATCACAAATAACTAGCTTTGACAAACACCTCAGTGACAAATAAACCAGTTCAAGGTTCACGTTAATAGGTATTATTAATTTTCAAATAACACACACAAAAAAAAATAACAAACAAACACAAACACATAAAAACATAATCACAAACACAAAACAAACAAGTGGTGCCAATGACAACAAACCTCGCCCGACCACTCATGATCAAAGGTCATGGTGTCAAAAAAAGCCCATATATGACTCTCTATATGTTGATAATAACAAATATTTATCGGCAACCAGTTTCGACTTGTAGCCCCCTGAATATCCGTGACCTTGAGATTGATCCTTCAAGGTTACTCAAGGTCAAAGGTCTTGGTGCCAAATGAAAGCCCACATGGGAGTCCCTGAATGTTCATAATAGTTACTATATCTTCAACCGGTTTCAAGTTATAGCCCTCTGAAAATCCGTGACCTTGATTTTGACCTTTCAGGGTCACTCGATTACCTCCAAAATTCAATCATTTTCTTTGGGGACCAGTGCCCACATATCCTGAAAGTTTCATGTAATTTCATTCAGCCGTTCTTCCGTAATGTTGTTAGCAAAGAAACAAACAAGCAAATAAACTCGACTAACAAATTTTTCGCGGGACTCCGTCCTGGGCGAGGTAATAACAAAAACACATAAACACAAACACATACTGAACAAAAACACAAAACAAAACAAAAACATAAAAACATAAACGCAAAAGAAAAAAAAAACAAAAAATAACGTAGACACATCAACACAATAACGCAAAAACAATAAAAAACAAACAAACACACAACTGAGCAACTAAGAACACAATACAAAAATTTTCAAATGAAAGTTCATAAACTTCAAATAAAAGTTAATGAAAAATAAGTTCATATAAAAGTTAATAAAAAAAGTTCAAATGAAATAAAAGTTCAAAAATAAGATTTAAATAAAAGTTCAAAGTTCACAGCTGTTATTATTAGCTTTGAGAGAGTGAAATTAATAACAAACACAACAAACTAAAGGTAAAACGCAAATGAACAAAGCTGATGAACATGGCATTTGAGGGACGAGACAGTACGATAGATAAGCCAAAGTTCAAAGTTCATGATTATAATTATCTTTGTGAGTGAGGGCAACAACAATAACAAGAGAACAATAGCATTAACATCGTCATTGATGACAACAAAAACAGCTGTTATTATTATTATTATTATTATTATTATTAATTATTACTACTACTACTACTGCTACCATCGCTATTGTTTTCTTGCTGTTGTCGTAATCGTCGTTGCAATTTCACTCACAAACACTTAAAAAATTATTGTCTTGATATTATTGTCGTGAACTGCTCAGCTGGAAAAATTACACCCTCATACAGAACAGCTATATATTTACTGGTGAGATACAACGCCTTCCGCCCGACTTGGACCCTCTTCAGGTTAACTTAAGAGACGAGACCTATGTGTGTATGTACCGAGGTGGGGAGGAGAGAAAAGGAAGTGTGTGTGTGTGTGTGTGTGTGTGTGTGTGTGTGTGTGTGTGTGTGTGTGTGTGTGTGAAATGCTCACGTGATCCGTCTCCATTCCTACCTGAAGTGGATCCAAGTCGGGCCAAAACTGCTGCATCAAAAAAAAAAAAAAAGGGGGGGGGGCTCTTCCAAATAAGGTTAAAAGGGGCATATTTCCTCCATCTGAATATTTATTGATAAACAAATAAATGGTGCACAGAAAAACTGCGATGTGAGATGAAGTTTGCATTGTTCATCGCTATCACACTGGCAACAATAACAAAACACTGACAACAACAACAATAACAAATAACACGCAAAAACGACAAATAACAACAACAGAAACAATAACAAAGCAACAACAGTAACAAAAAGCAACAACAGAGCGACAATAACAACAAAAAACAAGTAACAAAAACAATACATCTAAAAAAAAACAATTAATATTCTTTACACAAACATTATATTGTTGAAAAGGATCTGGAAGAAAAAGAAGAGAAAAACAAGGCTGCCGACACGCACATTTTTCCCCAGGTAAAAACGAAAGTGTGGAAAACAGTGAAAAACAATCAACACCCTTAGATTTTTTTTTTTTCCTCTAAATTGGATCAAAATTTTCATCTCTCCATGTACAGTAAATTTCCATCTCACCATCTACAGAAAATTTCCATCTCTCCATCTACAGTGCTAAGCTGAAACACTAGACTTATGCTAGAATACGACGCTAGTCACGAAGAAGTGCTAGGTAAAGAATGAAGAGCCATAGCACTCTCTTCTTCTGCCTATGGGCGAAGATGGTACAAAAGGTCGAAAATCTAGGCTAAGTTAGTGTATACAAGACCCATAATAACTCACTCCCAGCTGAATAAAATCGTCTGATGTTACTAATAATAAAACACTTGAAAATAAGCGATCATGAGGGGGTTACCGGTGTCACTATTACCTCTCAGCTCCTATGACTCACTCTCAGCTGAATAAAATCGTCTGTTTATTGGAATAAAATCCTTTAGAAGACGTGACCATGGGAATGTTCGAGGTGTTTTTTTTTTTTTCATTTTTTTTCTTTGTAATTAGGTTGTGGGATAAGGTCATTAGGTCACAAAATATAAAACACACACACACACACACACACACACACATCGCTCGGGGAAATAACCTTGATAAAAAAAAACATGAATGCAAAGAGGAAGAAACGGAAAAATAAATTAATTAATAATAATAATAATAATAATAATAATTCCACAGACATACCTTCCCGAATAGTACCTTGCCCGCACGGGGGAGGCTTAGATCTGATTATCACTCTCCCTCCGAGGAAAACGGACTGGTTCTGTTGTGCACCCGTTACATGAGAAGTGATGCAAATGCAGATCTATAATTTTACTTCTCTGTTTATCTATAATTTCCTTTCTCTTCGGCTGTCTGTAATTTTCTTACTCATATGAATTTCCTTCTCTTCGTTTCTGTATAATTTTGAACATCATAATTATACCTGTGTTTAGTTTCCTCTGCCTATCATATTGTTTCTTTTCCATCATCAATGCTATACCGGCAGATCTGCACTTTTTTTTTTGTGGGGGGGGAGGGGGCAAAAATTGTTCTCCTATAATTTTCTTTCCCTTCGATTGCCAAAAATCTTTCGTATATTTCGTTCTCCTCGGCTATCCAAAAGTTTTTCTAAAATTTCGTTTTTCCTCTGTCGTCCAAAAATTTCTTTCTCCTATAATTCTGTTTCTCTTGTTATAATTTTTCCTTTCTTCAATAATTGTGTCTTTGCCACTGTCCATTTGCCCCCTATAATTTCGATTCTCTTCAGGTCTCCCAAAAATTTCTTTCTCCTATACTTTTGTTTTTCTTCGTTCATCTATAATTAAGCGTGTAATCAGGTGTGTAAGTTGACGTAAAAGGTTTGGATCGGCCATCGCTTGTCGATCCTCTTGATTGGATTCCCGGTAATGCAGCGCGTATATCACGGAGGAGGAGGAGGAAGAAGATGGGGGAGAGGAGAGAAAATGGGAAGAAAAGGAGAGGAGTGGGTGAGATAAAAAGAGGAGAGGAGGGCGAAGGAGACGAAGATTTGAGAGACGAGAAAAGAGGTGACAGGGAAGTAAAGAAGAGGAAGGTTAAGAAAAGAGAAAAAGAGAGAACAAGGAGAGAAGGAAAGACTAAAAGAGAAGAGGAGGAATACAAAACAAAGGAAAGAGGAGAATATGATGATAATAATAAAAGTGATGACAATGAGGTCAAGAAGGAAAAGCGATATTTTGTATCTCCCCCCCCCTCTCTCTTTCTCTCTCTCTCTCTACCTATCTATCTCTCTATCTCTCTCTATCTATACTGAATGAATGACTAACTGATTACATAAAATGATCGTGGCATCGTAACAACAAACGTAAAAGCCGCCGTACAGAAGGAGTAAAAGCAGAAAAGGGCCAGCTAAAATTTGTACAGATATAAACATATAAAAATAAAAATAAATCAAAATGGTCACCCAACATTAAAGATCATACACTACATCAAGGACAAGCCCCAAAATTATGCATAAAAACAACAGGTAAAACTATGCATAAAAATTAACGCTGACTGAGGAAGTCTGCCTCCTCAACAAACAGGGTGGCTCCTTCCTCACACACGCCTCTTCTCCTAGTACTGAAGAGAGAGAGAGAGAGAGAGAGAGAGAGAGAGAGAGAGAGAGAGAGAGAGACAGAGACAGAGATCTGGCAGAAAACAGAGATAACAGGATAAAAGCCAGAGAAAACAAACCAATAAAGATGAAAGGAAAAGACAGCAGGAGTGAGAGTTAACAAGCAAGTCAGAGAGAGAGAGAGAGAGAGAGAGAGAGAGAGAGAGAGAGAGAGAGAGAGAGAGAGAGAGAGAGAGAGAGAGAGAGTAAATATATTCAACCACAGACCCTCACCAATTTTGACGTGGCCAGCGGGAGACACCTAAAAGCGTCTGACTTTACGGCAACACTGCCTCTATGACCCTTGACCTTTGACCTGCGCCTCCTGACCTTTGGGGACGAGTAGCAGAGCCTGACAGAGAAGCGGGGGTGGAAATAGTGCTACCGTGCTGATAAAATGATAAGAGATACAGTGATAGTGATATGAGAAAACTTATTCGAAAATGAAAATAACGATGAATGAAAATAATGTTGATAAATTGATAAGAAAAAGATACTAATAAACTGACAGGAGAGAGAACACTGATGTACTGATAAGAGACTGGTTAGAGGGTGAACAATGACAAGCTGATAAGACGGTCACTGATAAGGGAACAATACCGATAAACTGACGAGAGAGAGAGAGAGAGAGAGAGAGAGAGAGAGAGAGAGAGAGAGAGAGAGAGAGAGAAGGTCAAAATTAAGTACAGAAGAAACGCCCCAGCAGTTCCAAGACTAATTTTTTAAATATTTTTTCTTTTCCTTTCCAGCAATTTTTTTTTTTTAATGATACGAGTACTCCCACGTAGGAAAGGATGTATTCGTAATTTGTTCACTCATCTCGAAGTCTCTCACAAAAGAAATCGTCTGGAATAATAATAATAAAAATAACAATAATAAATAATAATAATAATAATATTAACAACATTTTTTTTGTTTATTGCACCTTATTGTCCTCGTCTGCGTTAAATAAATCTTCCAATATCGCTGTTTTCTGCTCTCGTGAGTTGAGGAAAGATCCCTAATACATTCTCCTAAGAGGTTTATTCTGTTTATTACACCTTACTGTCGTCTTCCGTGTAACATACATCCTTCCAACATCTCCATACTCTGCATCAATAATGTGCAAAACGATACTAACCAGCCATATCCAAAAATAAATGACCAAAAAAGGGGTGCTACGGAGACGAGCCTAAATGTGAGAGGATTTTAGAATATACTTTATGTCACCTACGAAGGACGAAACGGATAAGAAATGTGGAGAACTGATGTGGATTAAGGAGATGTGGAGATTTGCAAATGATGTGGAGAAAATTGTGTGTGTGTGTGTGTGTGTGTGTGTGTGTGTGTGTGTGTGTGTGTGTGTGTGTGTGTGTGTGTGTGTGTGTGTGTGTGTGTGTTAACTCCCTTGGCTCCAGGTAACACAAACTGTCATTAATGTCAACCATAAATACCATGAAGTACTGACCATAACTACCATGGACCACCCAACAGCTACCACTACCACAGATACTAACTACCATCAACCACCATAACTACCATAAACCCAGCACCAAATTACCACGAACCACTCACCATAACCACCATAAACCATCCACCATAACCACCATAAACCACCCACCATACCTGCCACGAACCATCTCCAAATAACAAACACCCAATCACACTTACTCCACTATTTACCAACCATCGCCACCCACTTCACTACCATACCCAACCTACCACAAGTCCCTACCATGAACCAGCTACCATAACTACCATGACCCAGCATCAGGGAGAAGTAATAAAGAGTGTGGTAGTGAGTTCTCCCATGACAGGCTCTTCATTAGCGTGGTATTTTAGCGCCGGGGGTATATTACACTAAATGCCGCCCGGGGATGGCTGCCCTGTCCACGCTGCTTGTATTGCTAATGAGAATGGAAAGAATGAGGGTAATGATAATAATAATGGTGATGATGATGATGATGATGATGATGATGATGATAGCAGTATTGAAAAAATAATAACGATGATGAAGATGATGATGATAATAATAATAACAATAATGAAAATAATGACGATCATGATGATGATAATGAGAACAATAATAACAATAATGATAATAACAACATTAACAGTAATATAATAATAATAATAATAATAATAAATAATAATAATAATAATAATAAATAATAATAATAATACTAACAATAATAGCAGTAGCAGATGTGGCAGCAGCAGTAGTAGTAGTACTAGGCTAGGCTAGTAACAGCAGAAGCAATATTAATAATAATAATAATAATAATAATAATAATAATAATAATAATAATAATAATGAGATACACACCCAGGCTGCGTGAAATTCCCAGCCTTTTTAAAAACAAAATGCAGTACTTCTATTTCATTTTGCTCGCCTGTCTGCCTGTCTGTCTGCCTGTCTAAAAAACATGTTGGAGTGGGTGGCGGTGCAGGTTTCTCTCTCTCTTTCTCTCTCTCTCTCTTTCGTTTGCAGTATCAATCAACGTGGACATAATGAACTAAACTGAACTGTCTTACTACACGAGTAATTAAATGAGAGAGAGAGAGAGAGAGAGAGAGAGAGAGAGAGAGAGAGAGAGGCTATTCACATCCTTTTTCAACTCAGTCCACTGCATTAGCTAGTGAAAATAAACTGCTTGGAGTATGCAGATGGGTCTTGGCTTTGTTTTCTTGATTGTTTTTCTTGCTTGCTTTTTTACTACACTTTTTGTACCCCCCCCCTCCTCAACCACACCCCCTCTTGCTCCCCCCCCCCTTCGCAAAAAAATCACACGCCACAGCACACCACACAACACAACCCTCCCTCATATACATCCATCACTAACAGACTCCCTTTCCAGTCCCCTACTCCCCCCTCCCCCTCATAAATACACAATCCATCACTTACCGTCCCCCTCCCCCTCCCACCACATCACACACCCCTCCCTCATATACCTCCATCTCTTACCCTCTCCCTCCCCCTTCCCCCCACCATATGCCAGTAAGAAATCACACATCACCACATCAAACAACCCTCCTTCCCATACCTCCATCCCTTGTCCCCTCTCGCCCCCTCTTCTTCCATAACCCCCCACTCCCACCTACATCCAGCGACAAAACACACACACACACACACACACACACACACACACACACACACACACACACACGAACCCTCCCTCATATACTCCACTTTACTTACCGCGCCCCCTTCCCCCTCCCACATATCCCTCCCACCTCTTGCTTCCTCCGAAACCCCTCCTGCTCCCCATCTTCTCCCCTCCCAAACCCCTCTCTCTCTCTCCCCACCTTCTCCCCTCTCCTATCCCCCTCCTCCTCCCCCATCCGTGACCCAACAAGGCAAATGATGACTGGCCAAGCGTACCGAACCGAGAAATGGGCTTAAGTCAATTCACCTCGTGCACCTCGACCCACCTGTTGTGACACGATGCGATAGGCTGTGTTAAGGGATGCTGTGCTAGGCCAGGATAGGCTGTGTTAAGGGATATTGTGATAGGCTAGGATATGCTGCGTTAGGGTGTACTGTGATAGGCTAGCATAGGATGTGTTAAGAGATCCTGTGCTAGGATTGGATAAGCTGTGTTAGGGTGTGCTGTGCTAGGCTAGGATAGGCTGTGTTAAGGTGTGCTGTGATAGGCTAGGATATGCTGTGTTAGGGTGTGCTGTGCTAGGCTAGGATATGCTGTGTTAGGGTGTGCTGTGATAGGCTAGGATATGCTGTGTTAGGGTGTGCTGTGCTAGGCTAGGATATGCTGTGTTAGGGTGTACTGTGATAGGCTAGCATAGGATGTGTTAAGGGATACTGTGCTAGGCTAGAATATGCTGTGTTAGGGTATGCTGTGATAGGCTAGGATATGCTGTGTTTAGGGATACTGTGCTAGGCTAGGATACGCTGTGTTAGGGTGTGCTGTGATAGGCTAGGATAGGCTGTGTTAGGGTGTGGTGTGATAGACTAGGATATGCTGTGTTAAGGGATACTGTGCTAGGCTAGGATATGCTGTGTTAGGGTGTGCTGTGACAGGCTAGGATATGCTGTGTTAAGGTGTGCTGTGCTAGGCTAGGATATGCTGTGTTAGGGTATGCTGTGCTAGGCTAGGGTATGCTGTGTTAGGGTAAGCTGTGCTAGGCTAGGATAGGCTGTGTTAGGGCGTGCTGTGATAGGCTAGGATATGCTGTGTTAAGGGGTGCTGTGATAGGCTAGGATATGCTGTGATGATCTAGGCCGATTATGGGGGAGCATATGTTGTGTTAGGATATGTTGAGCCGGATAACGAGAGATATAAAAGGTTCAGATCCGGATAATAATGGGCTTAAATGGTTCAGATCCGGATAATAATAGGAGAAAAGGTTCAGATCCGGATAAAATGAGGATAAAAGGTTCAGATCCGGATAATAATAGGATAAAAGGTTTAGATCCGGATAATCATGGCCATAAAGGTTCAGATCCGGATAATAATAACCATAAGAGATTCGGATCCGGATAACAACTGGATATAAAGGTTCAGATCCGGATAATAATATGAATAAAGGGGTTCAGATCCGGGTGGGCGGGCAAAAAAGGTTCAAATTCGGTTAATAATAAGACAAGTGGTTCAAATCCGGATATAAATGGATATAATGGGTTCGGATCCGGAGTCATAAGGGATATAAAAATGGCTAATGGGTTTGGGTAGCAATTAGTGTCTTTGTAATGAGAGAGAGAGAGAGAGAGAGAGAGAGAGAGAGAATGTGTGTGTGTGTGTGTGTGTGTGTGTGTGTGTATGTGTGTGTGTGTGTGTGTGTGTGTGTGTGTGTGTGTGTGTGTGTGTGTGTGTGTGTGTGTGTGTGTGTGTGTGTGTGTGTGTGTGCGCGCGCGCGCGCACGCTCCATACAGAAAAACACACCAAGGGACATACACACGCCTCCCACAACACCTACTCCCAGCTGCACACCTGTAATTAACCTTCATATCACTCTGACAGGTGTGCTAAATTTTCCCTGACACATTTCTCTTCCCAAATGACTCTCTGTGATATGATACGTGCAGGAGGAAGGAAAGTGAAAGACCTAAGTGTGATGTAGGTGCGTTGAAAAAGTGATTCAACTACTGTCTCACACTGTACCTGAAGTGACAAAAAGGACCTAAGTGTGAAGTACATGCAGTGGAATAGTAGGCTAATTTCTGCGCCCGACTGTATCAAAAGGAAGGGAAATAGCAATTCTCCCCAAACTTAAGAGGACACGCTTAGTCTAAGGCAGGTTTTAGTTAGGTCGATGAGTGGATGGATATGTGTATGCATGGGTGGATACGTTGATAGATACGCACATGGATAGGTGGAGAAATAAGCTGATAGGTGGGTGGCTAGGTCGATGGATAGGCAGATGGCGGGGGTCGACAGGTGGAAGGAAGGGTAGATGGGTCGATGGATAGGAAGATGGGTAGGAGGATAAGTTAATGGACAGTGAGATGGATGGATGGATTGATGAACGTTGATAAGGAAGATATGGATGACGGATGCATATTCAGTGACCTGGAATTGGATGCCTAACAATAATTATTTAGTTATATCTGGGGTCGTACTATATCCTGAGTGGCAAAAGAGGCTTCGCAACACATCTTCCTAAGCGATTTATTTTGCACATTACACATTAACTTTCATTTTACGCGGTACCTATATCCTTTTAACACTGACATACTTGGCATCAACAACATACAATGGGAATACTGAGGTGCAATGTACAGAATAAATCGCTTGAGAAGAGGCGTTACGAATCTCCAAAGCCAATTATACTACGACCCTTGATTTTCCACAACCAGGAATTACTCAAATGGAAGAATTATACACATTTAAGGAAAAAATTATATGTTTAGAAGGTTCAACAAATTCTGCCCAACTTGTACCCTCTACATTTTCCTCCTTTTATCTATGCCTCTTTTCTCTTCACTCTCTCTCTCTCTCTCTCTCTCTCTCTCTCTCTCTCTCTCTCTCTCTCCTATCTTCCTTTCCTCTCCCCAACTGTTCTGCTTCTATTTTCTTCTTTCTGCCGCCTCTCCTTTCCTCTCTCCTCCTCAACTCTACTCCTCTCTAATCTCCTCCCCTCTCCTCTCCTCACTCATCCTATCTTCTCTTTTACTCTGACGGGACATGAAACCTCATGAAATTTTAGTATGACGTAAGATAAGACATAAAAGCAAAAGAGATTACTTTTTCACACACTCAGCGACATTCTCTCTCTCTCTCTCTCTCTCTCTCCAAGTTGTGTAAGTGAGCAGTTCAGGAAGGATGTGCGTGTGGGTGTAAGTGGTTGCTCTCTCTCTCTCTCTCTCTCTGCAATATCAATCAATGTGGACATAATGAACTGGACTGAACTCTCTTGGTGGACATAATGAACTGGACTGAACTCTCTTGCTGCACAACTAATTAAATGAGAGAGAGAGAGAGAGAGAGAGTTGTGCACAAACAATTTTGGGAGCTATGTACACACACACACACACACACACACACACATACATACACACACACACACACACACATTCCTCTCTCTCTGTCAGCGGGGGTGATAATCTGGTTACGTCAAACGGCAAAACCAACAGGAGGCGGAGGAGGAGGAGGAGGAGGAAAGTAAAGAGGTAAGAGAGACGTCAGACAGAGGGGTAGAGAAAGCAGTAAAGGAGAGGAGTGGAGAGGAAGAAGGAGGAGAGGAGAGGAGAGGAAGAGGAAGGAGAGGAGAGACACAGGAGGAGAAGCAAGGAAGACAGAAGAGGAGAGAGAAGAGAAAAGAACAGACGAGAGGAGAGAGGCCGAGTTTAGGAAGAGAGAAAGACAAGCATTATACAGTATACCTGACTTCTGGGACACAGGGAACGGGCTGACTATTCCACGTCCAGACTCAGATTAAGAGAGAGAGAGAGAGAGAGAGATTTGATGCCTGTTGGTGTCTGAAGATAACTATACTACTTTCATATTAACTTGGCCCAGATAATTGTCCTTTTCCACCTTATTTCACGTAGCTCAGTGGTAAAGACGATGCTATGGCTCTACGTCCTTTCCACAGCACTTCTTCGTGACTAGCACCACACTGTACTACTAATCTATTGCTACAGCTTGGCATTCACGACGTCATAGTAATTTTAAAGTCAAGATAGAGTACAGTTCTACGTCCTCTCCACAGCACTTCTTCGTGACTAGCAAAATAGTCTAGTCTTCAAGATGTAAAGATGTTAATTTTTGGCCGAGTAAAATTAGCCTAGCATATGTCACAATTTTTTTTTTTTAATTACGAAAGTTTACGATATTAGCGGGCACTTTAAATTTAGAATACTTTTTAAAGGCACAGAATTAAATATAGAACGAAATGAAAGGGCACGAAAATAACAGAGAAATGGAGATGAAAATGAACGAAAACCAATGGGAAGAAATAGGTTAATAATGAAACAGATAGATGAAAAGAGAAAAAGATAAGAAGGGCGGAAGGAAAGATAGATAAAAAGGATAAAGGAAGTAAAAATAGATAAAATGATAATGGAAGCAGAAATTGAGATAATGGAAGAAATAGAGAAAACGATAAAGGAAGTAACATTAGATAAAAAGATAAAGGAAGTAGAAACAGATAAAAAGATGAAGGAAATGAAGTAAATAAGGAGTAAAGATTAAATACGGATAGCCAATGATCAAAAAAAAAAATAAATAAATAAATAAATAATAAAAAAAATACGTAAGTCAGGAGGACAAATATGACAGAGGAAGAAGGAGGAAGAAGGAAAATAAATGGAAAGAAGGACGGTAATAAGGAAGTAGGAATGATAAAGAGGGCAATATAGATGAGAATGGGGATCCAATGAACTGCTCTCCTCCTCATCATTTACCATCTCTCTCTCTCTCTCTCTCTCCTTTCATATATTCTTCCTTTCAATTTACTCACTTTCCTCCTCCTCCTCCTCCTTTTTCACCAATCTCTCTCCCCTGTTCCCACCTTCCTTCCTCTCCCTCATTTCCTTCATCTTCCCTTCCTCCTCCTCCTCCTTCATCTTCCCTTCCTCCTCCTCCTCCTTCATCTTCCTTTCCTCCTCCTCCTCCTTCATCTTCCCTTCCTCCTCTTCCATCTTCTTCTTCCTCTCCTCCTCCTCCTCGTCCTCCTCCTCCTCCTCCCTCCATGTCTCTCTGTCCTAGTGTGAAGATTTATTGAGGAGGAGTCTCTCTCTCTCTCTCTCTCTCTCTCTCTCATTTTCCCACCCACTTCCTTTCCTTTCCTTTTCATACTTTTTCCTCTCTTCTCCTCACCTCTCTCTTCTTCTCTCTCGTCTCCTCTCTTCCTTTACCACCTGTTCCCTTCCCTCTCATATTAACCTTTCACTTCCCATCCCTTCCCTTCACTTCTTTTTCATATACTATTCTCCTCTCTCCTATTTTCCTTTCCTTTATTCCCTCCCCTCCACTTCCCTTTCTCTTCCCCCGTCCCTTCCACTTCCTTCCTTTTTATTCTCTTCCCCTCCTCCCCTCCCCTTCTCTTCCTTCCCTTTCCTTCCTCTCCATTCCCTTTGTTTCCCTCCCCTTCCCTTCCCATCCATTTCCTTCCTTCTCCTTTTCTTTCCTTTCCTTCTCTTCCCTTCCTTCCCATCTCCTACCCTTCACTTCCTCCCCTACCTTTCACATCTCTCCCCTTCCTTTCATTCTTTCCCTCCTATCCTATCCTCTTTCATTCCCCTCCTATCCTTTCTCTCTCTCTCTCTGTCCTTCCCTCCTCTCCCTTTCGCTTCTCTCTTTTTTCCTTCCCGCTCCTCCCGTCATCTTCATCCCCTTCCCTTCCCTTTTCTTCTCTCCCCTCCCTTCCCCTCCCCTCCCTTTACTTTCTTTTATCTTCCCCCCCTTCCCTTCCCCCCACCATTCCCCTCTCCTTTCTTTCCTTTCCTTCATCCAATAAACAACCAAACTTCATTTGCCTGATGGAGAGAGAGAGAGAGAGAGAGAGAGAGAGAGAGAGAGAGAGAGAGAGAGAGAGAGAGAGAGAGAGAGAGAGAGACCACCCAGGCACCCCGGCCCTATACCAGACAATGTGGGAGGAAACGTGAAAGAAGAGAGGTGCGAGCGAGAGGAGATAAAGAGAAGAGAGCGAGGAGAGGAGAGAGGATGGAGGACGCAGAAAAGAGAGAAAGTAAAGGAAAGGCTGTAGGGAGAAGACATGAGAAACAAGGGAGGAAGGAGAGAGAAGGGAGGAAAGAGAGAGAGGGGAGGAAAGAGAGAAGAGAGGACGGGATTGCGAGGAGGAGAGATGAAAGAAGAAAGGGGCGAGAGGAAGAGGGGGAGGGGGCGAGAGGAAGAGGGGGGGAGAGAGAGAGGGAGGGGGAGGGGAAGAAGGGAAGAGGAGGGAGAAAAAATGAGAAAATAAGAAGAAAAAAATAATCGATTGAAAAATGAGAATGAAAAAACTTGTAGTGAAAGAGAGCAAAAAGAAAGGAGAGGAGGAGGAGGAGGAGGAGGAGAAGGAGGAGGAGGAGGAGGAGGAGGAGGAGGAGGAGGCGGAGGAGGTAGGACGGTGTGGAGAGGAACGTAAACACAGCAGAAAGAGAATAAACATGAGAAAAAGAGAATGAAAAGAGAGAGTAAACAAGATACTGAAAAGAGAGAAAACGAGAAAAAAAAGAGTGAAAAGAGAGTATACGAGAAGAGAGAATGAAAAGAGAGTAAACAAGAGAATAAAGTCTGAAAAGAGTAAACGAGAAGAGAGAATGAAAAGAGAGTATACGAGAAGAGGGAATGAAAAGAGAAAGTAAACGAGAAGAGAGAATGAAAAGAGAGTATACGAGAGGAGGGAATGAAAAGAGAAAGTAAACGAGAAGAGAGAATGAAAAGAGAGTATACGAGAAGAGAGAATGGAAAGAGAGTATACGAGAAGAGAGAATGAAAAGAGAGAGTGTACAAGAGAAAAGAGAATGAAAGAGAATAAAAAGAGAGCAGGCGTGGGATAAAGTGAACGAGAGCAAAAGGAGAGGAGAAAGAGCATTAAGTGAAAGGCAGCTAAAAGAGAGGAGAAAGAATATAAGGTGAAAGAGAGCTAAAAGAGAGGAGAAAGAATATAAGGTGAAAGAGAGCCAAAAGAGAGGAGAAGGAACATAAAGTGAAAGACAACAAAAAAAGAGGAGAAAGCTCATACAATAAAAAAGAGCAAAAGGAGAGGAGAAGAAGCATAAAGTGAAAGAGAGCTAAAAGAGAGGAGAAAGAAGTGAAAGAGAGCAAAGGGAAAAGAGAAACAGCATAAAGTGAAGGAGAGCAAAAGAAGAGGAGAAACAGCATAAAGTGAGGGAGAGAGAGAAAAAAAAGGAGAAAGTTCATACAGTGAAAGAGAGCAAAAAGAGAGGAGAAATTTCGTAAAGTGAAACAGCAAAAAAGAGGAGAAAGAACATAAAATGAAAAAGAGCAAGGAGAAAGGAGAAAGAACATTAAGTGAAAGAGAGCAAGAGAGAATTTGTATAAAGTGAAGGAGAGCTAAAAAAGAGAGGAGAAAGAACATAAAGTGAAAGAGAGCAAATGGAGAGGAGAAAGAGAACCACCCAGACACCCTTGGTCCTTTGGCAGACAGTGTGGGAGGAAGAGAGGGGGAGGGAGGGAGAGAGAGAGGGGGAGGGGGAGAGGGCGCGGGAGGAGGAGGGGGAAGTGTAGAGAGTAGATGAAGAGATAAAGAAGAAGAAGAAGAGGAGGAGGAGGAGGAGGAGGAAAAAACAAAATGGAAGAAGAAGGAAGGGGAGAAGGAGATAAACACATACAAATTCGAAATGATAAAGGAGTGAAGGAAGAGCAATGAAGAAAGGAAGGATGGACGAAAGAAGAAAATTGGAAGGAAGGAAGGAAGATAGGCAGAGAGGAAGGAGGGATGGATGGAAGGAAGGGAGGAAGAGAAAAGGATGGAAGAAATGAAGGACGGAGAGAGAAAAGGATGGAAGAAAAGAAGGACGGAGAAATGAATGGAAGAAAGGCAGAAGAAGGAAGGATGGAAGGATCGAAGTGTGAAGACCGAAGGGAGGTGAATGAAGGAATTAAGATACACAATAAAGATGGAATGAAAAAGGGTGAAATACTGTATGTGCAAAGGAGGAGGAAATATGGAGGAATGAAGGAAGGAAGGAAGATGTAAAAGAAATGAAGGGGTGAATGAAGAGGAAGATAGTACGAATCAGTGAAGGAAGTGAAGAAGGAACAAATAAGAAAGTAAGAAAATAGAAATAGGGAGAGAGAGAGAGAGAGAGAGAGAGAGAGAGAGAGAGAGAGAGAGAGAGAGAGAGAATCAACAAACCAGTGAAAGCCGCGGTATAGCGAAAGAATATGAAGGAAGTAGGAAGAAGGCACTGAAAGAAGACCAACGGAAGGATGAAGGAAACAGAAGAAGGACGAGAGAAGGAAGTGAAAGAAAAACCAAGAGGGCACGAAAGGAAACCCAAAGAAGAAATGGAGAAAGACTGAGGAACGTGAAGGAAGGAAGGATGGAAGAAGGTTTTACAAGAAGACCAAAGAAGGCATGAAGGAGGAGAGAAGAAAGAAGAGAGGACCTGGATGAAGAACGAAGGTGTTAAAGAAAGCCCAGAGGAGGCATGAAGGAAGGGAAAGAAGGACGCGGGAAGGAAGAAGGAAGGTGTTAAAAGTGGGCTAAAAGAGACATGAAAGGAAGAAGGCGAAGGGGAAAGCAAATTCAGAAGAAGGACGTGAAGGAAGAAATGAAGGGATTAAAAAGGCGTTAATGGAGGGCATGAAGGAAGGAGGCGATGGAGGGAGCAGACTCAGACACAGACACATCCGCCCCCCCCCCTCCCGGATCCTACAGGCACGATCAATGACCTTGGACGGGCCTGACCCTGACCTTGTCCTCGTCCCGCTCCTACACCCCACCCCTTGCGCTGCGACAGGCAGTGGGAAAGGGGTGCCAGAAGGGGGGTGGAGGCGTCTGAATGGGAGAAAGGGGTGTCTGAAT
>NC_137048.1:32520906-32523406 GCF_032717465.1 Coenobita brevimanus
GTGTGTGTGTGTGGTGATCAAAGCCGGATTGAGCCTGTGAGTCAGCAGGCAAGGGGCGTAACGAAGAGGGTCAATATGAGAGAGAGAGAGAGAGAGAGAGAGAGAGAGAGAGAGAGAGAGAGAGAGAGAGAGAGAGAGTATTGAATTCTGAGCATCACCCACACTTTGGATTTAGAGTTACAAGTTATATTTATAGGTAACTTTTCTTCCTTGATTCTGAATATCAATGAGTAGTACATAACATACTGGAGAGTGTTGTGGGGAAAATAAATGGGAAAGAGGAAATGAGAAAGGGAGGAGGAAAAATAATGAGAGGAGAAGAAAGAGCGGAAATGAGAGAGGAGGATAGGCAAGGGAGAGAGAGGAACGAGAGGAAATAAGAAAGACGGGAGGAAAAACAAGAGAGGAGAAGAAAGACAGGAAATAAGAAAGAGAGGAGGAAAGGCATGAGAGGGAGAAGAAAGAGAGGAAATAAGAATGAGAGGAGGAAAGACAAGAGAGTGAGCGAGGCTACTGGAGAAAAAAGAAGAGAAAAGTGAGAGAAATGGAGGGAGGTGAAGTGGTAAAGACAAATATAAAGACAAGACGGTGACAGAGGCTATTGGAGAGAAAGGAAGGGAAGGGCAATAGAGAAGGGAGAAAGGCGGAAAGGAAAGGACAAACACGAATAGGTCACTTTCAACACCTTAAATCATAACCTGTTTCCTACGAGCGATTTTCTCTTGGTTTATAATCTTGTGGTAATGGTAATGAGTTTAGATAAACCCAACGTACTGAAATAAGGACACAGAATTTTGAGTATTAAATTTGTGGTATATAATAGATTTTTACGCTAATGGGGGGGGAGGGAGGCTTTAATTAAAAATTCCCTACCTTTACCTTAACAAAATTTCGAAGTGACTGATCCGATCGGGAGGAAGGAGGGGTATCACTGCATGTCCGGAAGTGCCTGGATCCTTTTCTTCCTAGGTCGGATCAGAGCAGGAGGTACTATAGTCGTCTCACCTTAACTTGGCCTAGATTTTCACTCATTGCCAATTTTGTATCACGTAGCTCAGTGGCAGAAAAAGACGATACTACAGCTCTGCGTCCTTTTCATAGCACTTCTTCGTGGCTAGCATCCTATTCCAGTGTTCATCTCTTGCCACAGTTCAGCATTCAAGATGGAGAGATGATAGTTTTAGGCCAAGTAAGTGTAAAAAGCGTGAAGGCATGGACATCATTAAGGAATAGGGTGTGTATAGATTCTTTGTCATCCGTCCACCACACAAAGAAGTACGGGAGGTAATTGGGAGAAAAGCTAATTATCCTTGACACCTTTAATTGTCACCTTAAATGGACAGGTAAAACAGGAGATGCAGACAGAGCCCACAAGAGGGGGAAACTTGTCAGATCTTGTGGTCACCGCAGAAAATGACTCAGTTTCCAGCTTGACTGTAGACGAACCATTAGGAGGAAGTGACCACTCTAATAATACTCTTCTTGTATCTAAGGTCGAAGTCAAGGCCCAGCAGCGTAGCAGACCTGACTTAAAAGAGTTCGCAGTCCAATGGACTTAGGGAAGAAGTGTGTGTGCTAAATGAGACTTCCAAAATCTTTAATGCATTCCAAATAATCGACAGCCACCACTTCTTCAACACCCACTTCACGAGGGACCACGGATGGGAGTTCGAGACAAGGCGTTTCTACCACGATTCATTCCCTCAATTCTTCCCGTATAATAAATTCAACACCTGAACTCGACTACCGGCACAGGTAAATTAGAATTCCTCGATAAAGCAGTTCAAAGCTACATTAGAAAACGCTCTAGTAGGCTTGATGTAGTGGTAGATTTCATTCCTGCTTTCCTGTAAAATTTCCTAGCCCGTCTTTTGGTCCCCCAGGTTTGGTGAACTTCCCTTTTCACGCCCGCCCTGCCCGTGACTGCGAAAATCTCTCTCTCTGTTTATCTATCTTTTTTCTGTATCTATCTTCTCCCTCCATTCCTCTCTCTCTCTCTCTCTCTCTCTCTCTCTCTCACTACAAAGAAAGGAGTAATTCATCTAAGTGACTGAGAAAGAGGTCCACTTTAGGCAGACATAAAACCTGCTTGAGCAAAAGTAAGAGAGAGAGAGAGAGAGAGAGAGAGAGAGAGTAAAAATGGGTAGGGGATGAGAGATGAAAACTCAGATGAAAAATACAGATACAATGGAGTCACACATAAAAAAAAAAAAAAAAAAAGGATAACTGAAGAGAGGAGAAAAGAGGATAATGGTGAACGAAGGCCAAAAAAAAAAAAAAAAAAAAAAAAAGTAGGAAGCGCGAAAGGAAAAAGAAAAAAGAGGGAAAAGCAAAAAAGGGAGGATAAAAGGGTGACAGGAAGGGGAAACAGAGGAGGGAGGGAGGGAGGGAAAGAGAGGAAAAGTTAGACAGGAGAGTGGATGGAGAGAAGGGGAATGTGATAAAAGGAGGGAGGAGAGAAAATAGTGGAGAAGAAAGAGAGGAAATTAGAAAAGGGGAG
>NC_137048.1:32528406-32603406 GCF_032717465.1 Coenobita brevimanus
CAATCCACTTTCCATCAGTAACAAGAGGATTTTAAAGTGTAATCTCCATAATAAATCGCCAGGGAAGGTGTTACGAAATCTCCACTGCCTAATGACCGAGGGATTTCAACGAGGGGGTGGGGGGATTTCAACGAGGGGGGGGGGGATTCTTATGTTCAACTCCTCTATTCTTAAAGTTTTGTAATTAGCGAATAAGTCTCCTGTTAATGGTTCGGCTGGGTTATTTAGATGGGGCATAAGTTCTCTCTCTCTCTCTCTCTCTCTCTCTCTCTCTCCTTACCTACGTACCTGCCTATCCGTCTACATCTGTTTTTATCAACTTCATTATCTCCCCCCCCCTCTCTCTCTTTCTCTCTCTCTCTCCATAACCAAAACAAACCATAATTAATGACCATATGGCAACACCTATGACGTCACCGATACTAGTGTTGCCATTTTACGATCCCATATTTTTCCTCCCTAGTGTCGTAACCATACATTGTTTTTTTTTTACGATACGACTGACAGTATCGTAATCCGGCACTATTACGTCAGGCACTGGACACTAAACAATGGGGCATTTGAACGTTAATTTATGCATTTCGGGGTAATTTTTGAGAACTGATGTAAATTTATGGGAATGAGTGAGAGAGGGTGGGATGTGTTTAATCGCTTCAGGTTACAGATGTATATATTTTGCTTATTTTATTCCCACTTAAAGGTCGCCTTCAGTGGCCTCCGCTCCATGTCAAGTCAATATCTATTTTCAGTCAAAAAGTAACAGAAATTTGAATTACTCATGCCGTGAGCGAGACGGAATGAGGAATTTTCCCTTATTTTTAACCTGCTGGGACGCAGAGAGAGAGAGAGAGAGAGAGAGAGGGGGGTAGTAGTGTTTGCTATTATACTAAATTACACTACAGCATTATAGCACACAGTTTTAAGAGTATAAGGAGGGAGGAAGGAGAGGCGAGAGAGTGATACTACAACAAAACACGTCACTCTTCTCTCTCGTCATGCTGGTAATTTCAATGCCGGACCAAAGACGAATCCATCCCCTCCACTAAAAGCAAATACTAAATCTGAAGCAATAAGCCAGAAATGAGTCATAACGGCAACCGGTGGCCTGACTGGACTAGAAATTGTTTTGTTCTTCAAGTTAGAGCATTTTAACGGTACCTTTCTTTAACAAAAACTGCGCTACGTTGAGCTGTTTTTGCTGTGTTACGGTGACAAACAAACAAACAACTGTACAGAAATCGTATCATTATAATATAGATTCTTCGTACCACCAGACGATTTTAGCCGACTCAATTTTGACGCTTTTTTTTTTTCATCTATCTTTATCTACCGATTCTGTCTCTATATCAATCTACTTATTTTCTGTCTATCTACATCTATCGTTTCTATAATTAGAGGGGTAAAATATAAAGTAGACACCTTCATTAACCACTTCGTTATCAGTGTATCTATTGATCTATTTATCTATCTACCTATCTGTTTTTGTAATCAGAGGTATAATATAATGTAAATACCTTGATTAACCATTTCATTATCTATTTAACTATGTATCTATCTATTTTCCGTAATCAGAGGGGTTAAATATACAGCACATTCCTTCAGTAACCATATCGTTATCAGACATCCAATCTCAAATGAATAGCATCGTCTGGTGCTGCCTCGATTAAAATGAATAACTGGTCAATTGATGGGGGTTGAGAAAGCTCCCTTACACCTTTTCCTTGGCGACTTATTTTATTCATCACAGCTTACTGCCCTATTGTTACATATGTCCTTTCCATATCGCCATACTCAGCATCAATGAAATACAAATGGATCCAACACCTATCCCAAAACAAATTGCTAAGGAAGAGGTGTTACGGAACTTCCTTAACCGACGGGAATAAAGATCAAGGGGTTAAGTAACTAAGAATAGCTATATCATATTATTCAACGCCTTAAGTGAATAAATATAATAAAATAAATCCCTTAAGTAAATGAAATATATAAAAAATCTAAAACGTGATATTGGTTATAATTAGTATGGACGCTAATGAGGTCAACGCGGGGTCATTTACTGCGGTAATCACGGGTCTGGTGGTAATTCAGCGCGCTCTAATTTCCAGCCGCCTCTCATCCCAAGCTGATGGCTATAATTAGCTGGTTATGATTATATCAAAGTGCTTATTAATATCATAATTTTTATTTTTACTATCGCTACTACTACTATTATTACTAATACTACTACTACCACCACCACCACCACTACTACTACTACTACTGTATTACTAATGCTACTACCACCACCACCACCACTACTACTACTTCTACCACCATCACCACCACCACCACCAACCACCACCACCACCACCACTACTACTGCTGCTACTAATACTATTGTCTATTTGATTGACCTGTGCACCTGTGACGTTCGGATAAGTAGGGTGTGTTTGATTCGCGGCTGCTGATTGGCCGCCGATGATGCCAGTGAAGCAAATGCAGGCATGTATTGTAGTGCAACATGCACACGTGGGAGTACACCGTGGGTGGATATTATAGTGCAACATGTGGACGTAGGTGTACACAGTGGGTGGATACAGTGCAACATGCGGAATTGGGTGTACACAGTGGGTGGATAATTTACCTGAAACGTCACTCATCGTTCAACTTTACTGTCCTCTGCATACTGCTAGACGATTTTAGTAATGAAGGATCTCTAAATTTTACATGATGCCGTGAGAGAGAGAGAGAGAGAGAGAGAGAGAGGGGTGGGGGTAGAGAAAGAGATATAAAAAGACACTTGACTCTCTTTTTATATCCCAGTTAACAAAACCCGGCGCCATAAAACTCACACCTCCTCTCCCTCACACAGCCTTTGAGCACGTATCACGAAGAAGTGCTGTGAGGGGGGGAGACACGACAGGGAGGGGGGGTTATACAGGGAGGGGGGAGGGGAGAAGGGTGTAGAGGGAAGGAAAGTAAAAGTGAGTGGGATATGAAAGAGGGAGGGAGAGGGGCAAAGAAGGAATGGAATGTGTGAGAGAGAGAGAGAGAGAGAGAGAGAGAGAGAGAGAGAGAGAGGCGGAGGGACAAAGTGAGGCAGTACATAATCTCCGCTGTTAAATCATGGAAGAATGGGTCGTTACTGAGTAGGGACAAAAAATCTGGAACGTAAAGTGGAAAACTAAAAATGAAACGGTTTATGATCAAGGATTTTAACTCTCAGACTCCCATGACTCTCTCAGCTGAATAAAATCATCTTGTGTGTCAGAATTAGATCCTAGAGTTGTTCCGGCCACGAGAGGGTTAAGTGTGATACAATGTACTCTCTCTCTCTCTCTCTGTCTTTTGTACCTCCTTCACACTCCACTTCTCTCTTCCTGCCACAAAATTCTCTCTCTCTCTCTCAGCTGAAAGAAATCGTCTGGCATCAGCTGGAATAAAATACAAGGGGTTCCCTGCACACGAAATACATGTCTCGGAAGGGGAGGTCGTTCATGAGTAGGGACAGAAAAAATCTCGAGAACGTAAGGTTTTAGGAACGTGCGGGAGGTACGACTAAGGGAAAAAAGAAAAAAAAAAAGGTCGTTGACGAGTAAGGGCACATAAATCCTTAACAACTTCACATGACGTATTTATTCCAACTAATACTAATTCTTCTTCAGTTTAGGGATGATTTTTCGAATGGGGGGGGGAAGTAAAGCTTTAATTAACCTCTTTACTTTTGGAGGTCATACTGAATAAAATCGTCTGAGTGTGGCATAATAAATCGTCGTAGTGAAGGGGTTAAGGGATTTTTGTCAAGGGCGTAGGATACGAGATGAGGACATGAAAAAATGTGGAAAAATAACACAAAAAAGACTTTGAAGAGGGACGTAGGGGAAATGGAGAGAGAGAGAGAAAAAAAAAGGTTAAAAGAATGAAAGAAAAAACGAGACAAGGGAGCAAAATAAAAGGTAAAATGTGAACAAATGTATGGAAAAGGGAAAATGAAAAATAAAACAATAGGGGAAAAAAGTTAAAATGAAAACAGAAGAAAAATCTAAAAAGAAGAGTGAAACACGAAAAATTTAAAAAACTAGAGAAAACGAAAGGTAGAGATAAAAATTTATATGAAAACAAAAATAATTATGAAGTGAGCAACGGTGAAAAGAAAGAAAATAAGAGAATAAGAAAAGGAAGGAGGAGGAGGAGGAGCAAAAACAAGGGTAAAAAGGCGGGAAATGCGTGCTTAGAGGCAGTGAGAGAGAAAATTGAAGCATGAAGGAGGGAGATAAATAGAAGTAAAAGAAGGTAAATATAGAGCGAAAAATGAGAGAGAGAGAGAGAGAGAGAGAGAGAGAGAGAGAGAGAGAGAGAGAGAGAGAGAGAGAGAGAGAGAGAGAGAGAGAGAGAGAGAATGAAAAACGAGGAAAATGTAAAAAAATAAAAATAAATAAATAAAAGTTGGGAAGCGTAGCGGTGAGGTAAGAAAGACGGAAGGAAGGAAGGGTGAAGGAAGGGTGAGTAATGGAAGAATGGGTGACTGAAGGACAAATGGACGAAAGGAAGGAAAGATGAAGGAAAGAAGGTAGAAGAGCAGAAGGGTGGAACAGAAAGCAAAGTGAAGGAAGAAACAAAGAAGGAAAAACGGACGATTTGCAACATGGAAGGAAAAAATGCAGGATTAACAACAGGCAGTAACGTTGGAGAGAAAGAAGGCAAGGAGAATGAAGGATGGGAAGGTGGAGGGAAAGAGAGAAGGGTGGAAGAACTGATATCGAGATGGAAGGAAAGTGGCGGAAAGGAAAGCAGGGAGGAATGAAGGGTGGAGGGAAGGACTGAAAAGCAGGGCAGAGGGAAGGAAAGCTGGAAGGACGGAAAGGAGGGAAGGAGGGAATGAAGGAAGGAATGAAGGAAGGCAAGGTAGAAGGAATGAAGGCAAGGTTGAGATACGCGTGGTGATGGGGAGCTAATGAGGCCAGACAGCTCCATCTCCGCCTTATTACACGCCTCGCCAACACCACAGCCAAGAGGAAAAATGTAAAACTCTACGGGTCCATCCCACCACGTTTCATTTACTCCTAGCATCAAGAAAAACTCATTTTTAACCTTATCTATGTTAAATTATATATTATTCTTGTTGCCTACAGACCAATGTATTTAGGAGACCGTTGCTGCAATTTTTAGTTTATTCTTGCTATCACCTGACATGTTTTATTCTGGCTAGGAGACTGTCGGGAGGGTTTAGAGAAAGCCTTCATTAACACTCCCTACTAAAGATCCTTCCTGCTTGCATAAAATCGTGGCATGGTGCCCCGTTTAAAACTGAAAATACGACACAGGTGAAGTAGTTAAGGAAAGTTTTACGTATGCCATTAAATCCAAAAGGTCACTTCAAAGCGGAATGCAATCGCCAGGTGATACCTAACATAAACGTGTTAAAAGAAAAACACTTATAAAATTCTACGATGACAGCCAGCTCACAGGGGTCAAATTAAGGTGAAAGAACTACAGTAACTTGGTATAATAAACGGTTAGATGGCATGCACTAATATTCAACACTATTCAATTATATTGTTAAAATAGAAATAAGCGTAAAAATAAAAAAATCTTAAAATGCCATTCACACTCATTAATATTCACGGGAGAGAGATGGTAATACAATACCCTTCTTATAATCATCGGTTCAGGACTGCCAAGTTTTACTTGCTCTTAGGCAGTATGATAAAACGGAATGTTAATGTGGTAAATAATAATAATAATAATAATAATAAATAATAAAATAATAATAATAATAATATTATTATTATTATTATTACTATTACTACTACTACTATGATTACTCTAAACTCCGCCGCTGCTTGTTCATACGTCTCACTAATAACACCCAAAGCAATCACAAAGGGAACACACGGCGTATTTACAAAGAAACATTAATATTCATGCAAGAGGGAGGAAATAAGTTAAAGTCTACGGTACCAGCCTGCCACATTTCAATAACTTCATTACATGAGGGGAAATAATCGTAATCATAGAAGCTACCGGTGTATTAATTCTTAAATGTGCAGAAATCTAAGGGATCAGGCTGCCACATTTCACTAGCCTCACTATTATAGGTAAAAACATCATAACAAGAGTAATATTATTTCTTTTAACATAATGCTTTCCTTTATTATTATTATTATTATTATTATTTTTATCTCTAAATTAATTATTTTATTCAGCGCCTCTTTACTACCAGAGGGCTTTTCTAATCCGAATAAAATCGTCTGCTGGCAGCAAGAAGAAAGGGGAAAATGGTGTGCTGTGGCTCATGGGTATCTGTTCCGGAGAGAGAGAGAGAGAGAGAGACTAATTTCCTGCCACGTTTCATTACTGTCACCTGTAGTATATTCATTTTAACTAAACGCGACACTGCCACCTTTCCATCGTGAATGCAAAGCTGTGGCAAGACACTAACGTTAGAATATGGTGCTAGTCACGAAGAATTGCTGTGGAAAGGATACAGGGCTGCAGTATTCTCATTCTTACATTGAACCACGGGAAATAAACTGCAGAAAGGACAGAAAAAAATCGCTGCCAATTGTAAGTGAACGAACTATACTCAAGGCGAGAATTTTAACTGTATTTAGCTACTGTATTAAGAACACAGACGCACAAACGCACTTACGATAAATTCCTATCGTAAGTCGGGTTCTAATCTGCAGGATGGACAAGATAGGTGTTGCATCCTCCTCAGTCTCCTAATTCTATATATAAAACATGGGGGACGAAAATTTACTGCAGGTCATAACTTTTTCTTTCTGGAGGACGATTTTCAGGTAAAGAGTACAAAATCTTCTCTAGTCTAGTTCTTCCTGTAAATCCACATCTGAACTTACGACGGGGAATCGATCGTAAGTATGTTTCAGTATCCCATCCCAGCCCAAGACCAGACGATTTTACTCAGCTGAGAAAGATCGTAGCAATGAAAACGTGAAGGCAAAATTCGATAACATCTAATAATATAATAGGGTAAGGTTGATATATAAAGGTAATTCATTCAGCATTTAATCCCACCTGAGACCAGACGATTTTGTGCACCTTGGGGAGATGAAAGTAATTAAAACAAAAATATAACCTCCAAGTGATTTATGAAGTTCAGGGACATCTAATTACTTAAAAGTCAATAGGAAGAACGTCGCCCATGTGTAACCCTGCACGTGTGATATGATTTAACTGAGAGTAATTCCAGTACACACACACACACACACACACACACACACACACACACACACACACACACACACACGACAGAGAAACGAGCCTCCTTCATCACCATTACAAAGATGACACATTGCCCCCCACCCACGTCAGAGTTAATGAGATGCAGGAATTAACATCCGGCTTGCTGCTGCTGCTGCTGCTGTGTGTGTGTGTGTGTGTGTGTGTGTGTGTGTGTGTGTGTGTGTGTGTGTGTGTGTGTGTGTGTGTGTGTGTGTGTGTGATTCAAGGTTAACAAACCATGAAATAATTAAAGGCTAAGCCACCGCTGTTGGAATTCGTAATGGCTTCATTATTATTATTATTATTATTATTATTATTACCACCCCAAACGGGATTGAGGCGTCTGGCAATAGATAGATAGATAGACTATTATCACCAACAATCATCATCACCACCAATCACTGTTATCAATCATTAATCATCATCAGTCATCATCATTATCATTCATTATCATCATCATCATTGTAATAACCTGATTTTTATCTTGTTAGTGTACCACCTTATCATATCAAATCTCAGGCTGATAAGAAAATAAAAAATAAAATAAAATGAAAATAAGGAATAAATCAGAACAAGAGTACCGGGTAACGATTTAGCAAGACAAGGAGAACACATAACGAATTATTTATCAAAGTTCATTTACTTCTTTATCAGTGCATTTATCCTCTGTTACTCCTTACCTTCACCTACAAATCAGTCTCCTCACCAGCTTCCCACCTCCACACTGCAACCTTCAACCCCAGAAAACTATAAACTGTCAGCACCATACTCAACCCCTCACCTCATACCCCAATTTTCAGCCTACTACATAACTCCAGCGCTACATCTCTAACCTCTCCATACCTCCATCGCTTTACCTGTATCCTCACCATATCTCCACCGCGCCACCTCCATCCTCTAACCCTCCACCCCCACAGTATCATATTCTCACTCTCTTCATTAATTTCTTACCCTCCTCACCCAACCCTCTGCTCCCTAGCCAACATCTTTCATCTCCAGACACACTCCTCACCCACCTCAACCAACCAACCCCTCCACCAAACCTCCAGCCTAGTTTTCCACATCTTAGGCACCATCCCTCACCCTTCCACACCAATCTTACCTAACCCTCAACCCCTCTCTTCCAACCCTCCCAGACTTCAACACCCTGTTCTCCGCACTTGACCAACCCTCCGACCCACCACAACCCCATTCCCCTCCAACTCCCACTCATTCCTCTTCACATCTAACCCTTCAATCAATCCAACCCCACTCCCCTTTCCCCTACCCATCACTTTCCACACTTAACTAACCCTCCAACCCACCCCAAACACATTTTCCAAACCCCACCGCTCCTCCTTAATCATCCCCTTAACTCACAACCACACCACCAAGATCCTAATCTCCTTGAAGTGAGCTCAGGCGTGCAGTGAGTCAATCAGGTTCCCGCCCAAATCCGCAAAAAATTCCGCCCAAAAAATCCGCTTAGGCCAAGAGACACACAGGGCTGGGATCCGGTTTACCTTGGCTGTAATGTCCGCTGCGACGCCCCGCAATCTGGGAGCTAAAGTGATATGCTTAGGTGAATGGAAAAATCGACGAGGATGTGTGTGTGTGTGTGTGTGTGTGTGTGTGTGTGTGTGTGTGTGTGTGTGTGTGTGTGTGTGTGTGTGTGTGTGTGTGTGTGTGTGTGTGTGTGTGTGTGTGTGTGTGTGTGTGTGTGGAGACAGGCTGAGTTTGGTGGCTGGGTAGGAGGGAGTGAAAAGAGAAAGGGATGGGAAGAGAGAGGTAAGAATGAGGTTGCAAGGAGGGAAGGAAGTAAAGAGGGAGAGAAAAAAGAATTGAGGGAAAATAGGATAAAATGAATGACCAGATGGAAGGAAACTGACGATGATGTGTGTGAATATTGGCTGGGTTTGATGGCTGGTTGCTTGAGAGAGAGAGAGAGAGAGAGAGAGAGAGAGAGAGAGAGAGAGAGAGAGAGAGAGAGAGAGAGAGAGAGAGAGAGAGAGAGAGAGAGAGAGAATGAAAAAAGGAAGGGAAGAAGGAAGGAAGGGCAGGGGGAAAAGGAAGGAAGGAAGGATGGAAGTAAAAGAAAGGGGGGGAGACAGGAAGGAGAAGAAAGGATAAAACGGCAAAGGAGGGAAGGAAGAAAAAGCAAGGAGGTGGATGGGTGAAAAAAAAAATGTAAAGAAAAGGCAGAAAGGTAGAAAAGGTTGAAAAAACGGTATAAAAGGTAGAGAAAAAGCAGAAAAGATACAGGAAAAGTAGAATAGGATGAGAAAAAGGTACAAAAGGGAGAGAAAAAGGTGAAAAAGAAAAGTTAGTAAAAAGGGTAGAAAATGTACAGAAAAAGGGAGAAAAGTAGGGAAAAAAGGCAGAAAAGGTAGAGAAAAGGGTAGAAAACGTACAGAAAAGGGTAGAACTGGTAGAGAAAAAAGGAACAACAGGTAAGCAATTAACCCTTTTGTAATTGAAACACCTGTAGTATTAAATTCCAGGTACACCCAGACGATTTTATTCAACTGACGGGCAATTATGGAACACCTGTGGTTATTTCGTGGGGTTAGCCTGCATCCCATGGTACAGAATCCTGTCAGCAACCATACAGGAAGGCCAAAGAAAATCCATCATCGCCAAATACGTCAAAAATCGTCGCCATAATTTTTTGGTCTGCATCTCCCTTCACGATTTCACGATTAGACAGACGAACATAGCTGATTAAGAACTACACTTTAATTAAAAACCTCATTTAAAAACCTCACGACAAAAAAATGATGATAAACGGAAGCACCATAATAAAAAAAAATAAAAAATAAAAACTATGGTGTAAAAAAATGACTCGCTACCCTAATTACAAAAAGTTACCTGCGTGGAAGCGAAAAAGGAAAGGAAAATTAAAAGTTTGTTGACCATTACTGTGATTATTACGATACTGGAGCCACGGCGGCCCGGTGGGAGCAGTTCGATCTCCCAGTGTGCATGTTCCTGGAGGCTAAGGTCGGAAATTTAATCCGTGCCTAATTTTAAGCTGGTGTTGGTAGTGTGTCCTATCATGTGCTGGTAAATGTTTGCAATGGAGGCATAATGAGTTTTTTCTTTTTATATGCAAACATAACCACTGCAACACTTCGGACAGTTCATTCCGCATTCGTACTTCTCCAGCATGGGAAGGAGTTAATTTTTGCCATCACTCTCCCTTCCAGGATAGAGTCATGTCCAGCACTGTATCTCATTACGAACAGCTGGAAGTAGTTTTATCACCGTAGAGGCAATATTAGTGGTAAATATTGAAAAAACTACGATGAAAAATGAAAACATGAATGATTACAGTACGATATGATGAGAAGTATTTGTGGATCCTTATTACTGAAAAAATGAGAAGTATTTGTGGATCCTTATTACTGAAAAAATGAGAAGTATTTGTGGATCCTTATTACTGAAAAAATGAGAAGTATTTGTGGATCTTTATTACTGCAGAGAAAATAAAAGTAATGTTGGTGGCGGGATGATGGGGTTAATTAGCTGCAATTACTGATGTGACTGAAAGGGGGTTATATAATTACTTGGTACTGTTGTTGTGATTATTACTGAAATTAACGAGTTATTTTTATTATTCTTATTGTTATTATTATTATTATTATTATTATTATTTGTTATTTCATTGTTATTACTATTATTATTATTATTATCACCATCATTATCATCATCATCATCATCGCCTCTCATTCCACCCCTTGTAACTATCTTCATCCTCAACCTCATACCCTTTTATCAGTCACATAATATTCACCTTTTGGACACCCATGCTCTTCAAAGCCCCAGGTACACTGCCCTCCACTTCGGCATGGTACAGCCGAAAAAATATACAGGCAGGTATGTTGATTAAATGGTACACCTGGAAAGAGAGAGAGAGAGAGAGAGAGAGAGAGAGAGAGAGAGAGAGAGAGAGAGAGAGAGACAGAAATTCCTTGTAATTTGTTTTAAACCCCTCCTTCCTTCCATGTATGTAATGGAAGTAATTTTATTTATTAATTATTTTTTACAATGTTATTCACTAATTTCTTTGCTCGATTCCTTCATTTTCTCCCTCCATTCATTATCTTCAATTTATTCTTCCTTTTCTTCACGATAATTTTGACTCTTCGTATTTATTTATTTATTTATTCATTCATTTATTTACTTGCAGCAACAGAGAGAGTTTTAATTTTGCGTGGCCACAGTTACATCAGGAAACTAATTGAAATTGAGAATGTAAATTAGATGAAATTAGATGTGTAATATTGATGGGGGTTTAGTAATGAGAGAGAGAGAGAGAGAGAGAGAGAGAGAGAGAGAGAGAGAGAGAGAATTTCCTTTTACCCCAATCAGAAAAAAACAGCGGAATCGGATACCAGGTGTAACGTAGACTGACCCCGTGATTGGTGGTGTGATTGCCGTGATTTACGCTGTGTATACCTTGCAAACCCACCCCTCCCCTCCCTGTTATACACCCAAGGCCATCAGTGTATACCTAAACCTTGCTATTCTACCCATCCACTCCATCTTACACTGCCCGGGAGATGAATGTGGAGTATGCGTCAATTATTACTCACCCGTCCCTCTCTGCTAGTATACATGGTCCTTGGAATACTGTATACCTAAATCATGCAGACCTAACCATCCTCTCTCTCTCTCTCTCTCTCTCTCTCTCTCAACTAAAGCCAGTTCCCGCACCTCCCCAGCCTGCTACATATGCATGGGTGTTCATGACCTTTGATTTGCTGCATGGTGAATAAGAATGATGAGGGACACTCAGGAAAAAGCATGCGCATGAGGTAGGAGTGGCCGCAGGGGATGGATGGATGGATGGATGAGGTGGGATGGATGAATGGATGGATGGACTGATGGATGAATGGATGGATGGACTGATGGATGGATGGATGGATGGACTGATGGATGGACGGACTGATGGATGAATGGATGGATGGACTGATGGATGGATGGATGGATGGACAGATGGATGGATGGATGGACTGATGGATGGATGGATGGATGGATGGATGGACTGATGGATGGATGGATGGATGGACTGATGGATGGATGGATGGATGGATGGATGGATGAACTGATGGATGGATGGATGGATGGATGGATGGATGGATGGATGGACTGATGGATGAACTGATGGATGGATGGATGGATGGATGGATGGATGGATGGACTGATGGATAGATGGATGGATGGATGGATGGATGGACTGATGGATGGATGGATGGATGGATGGATGGACTGATGGATGGATGAATAGATGGATGGATGGATGGGTGAATTGATGAACGCATGGATGGATTACTCAGATGGATAAATACAGACTGAGAGAAAAACTGACAGATAGATAGACAGATAAACAAACAGACATAAACAGATACGTAAACAGATAGCTATCTCGATTGACAGAAAGACAGACAGATGGATACACTGATGGATGGACAGCCTACATAGACGGACATCGACAGACAGACAGACAGACAGAGATGGACGGATGAATACATATCCTAACAGAAACACAAAGGCGGATAGAAAAAAAGTCAGCTACAGGAAGATAGACGGAAAGATGGACAGAGAGAAAGTGGGTGCAAAGGTAAGATAAAAGCAAAGTGGGTGCAAAGGTAAGATAAAAGCAAGAAGTCGACTTTTAATCAACTTTCGTGTACCGTCAGGCGAACTTGGGTACAATATTCAACGACGAAAGTGGGTTATAATACGTAATTTAACAACTACATGGATTAAATCTCTCTCTCTCTCTCTCTCTCTCTCTCTCTCTCTCTCTCTCTCTCTCTCTCTCGCTCGCTCGCTCGCTCGCTCTCTCTCTCCCCTTTTATTTCCTACTATCTCTTCTCATTTCCTTCATTTCCCCTACAATCGTCCACCTAATCTTTCATTCTCTCTCTCTCTGTTTATCAAGGTCCTCTTTTGTTCATTTTCTTTTACTACTGTTTCTCTTTTGTTTAGGTTAGTCTCCCTTCCTCGTTCGTTTTTATTTCCGACCTCTAATTATTTCTACTCTCTCTCTCATTCTGACTTCCATTTCTTTCGTCACTCTTTCTTTCTTCCCACCTTTCTTTTCTTTTCTGTTTCTTTCCTAAATTCAATATTATCATTCAATTCCAAATTTCTTCTATTTTTTTTTCCCTTTTCTCTTATACTGATTCCTTCTTCCTTCCTTCTTTTATTTTCTTTACTTCTTCCTACTCTCCCTGCTTCCCTCACTCCTTCATAATTCAGCCTTCATCTCTTGCTCCTTCTTTCCTTCCATCCATCCTTTCTTCCTTCTGCCTGCCTTTCTTTCTTTCTTCCTTCCTTCCTTCTGCCTGCCTGCCTTTCTTTCTTCCTTCCTTTCTTCCTTCTTTCCTGCCTTCCTTCCTTCCTTCATTGCCTGCTCGTTCACCAGACACTGAAGCCAGGTCTCATTGTTCCTTTTTACTATGTGACAGATTTAATTAGTTTCCCCTGTCTCCTTCTCCTCCTTCTCTTTCCTCCTCTTTCCTCCTTCCTTCTGCCATTTCCCTCATTTTTCTTCCTCTTTTTTTCCGCCATCCATTTGCGCCTCTTTCATTCTACCCTCCTTTCCTCTCTAGTCTCTTTTTTTTTTCTCTCCTTTTTCCTAATATTTTTTCACTTTCCGCCTTATTCATTTCTTTCCTTCCATCCTACCGTCTCTTCCTTTCTCTTTTCCTCCATCTTAGCCCTTCTTCACTCATACTCCTCCTTCCCTCCTTCCTTCATTCCTTCCCTCCATCTTCCTCTCTCTTCTCTCCGTATCGTCATCCACGAATATTTCTTCCTTCCTCCCTCCCTCCCACCCTTCCCTCCTTCCTTCACCAATATCTCTTGTTTTCCAAAGTGTTTAAAACTATGATGCTTCCAGCCCCGGGTGAGATGAGGGCTCCATGCAACCCAACTCTCTCTCTCTCTCTCTCTCTCTCTCTCACACACACACACACACACACACACACACACACACACGCACAATCACAAAAATTAAATACCCACCAAATTAACCCCTTCACTACGACGACCATACATATTTTTACTCGTTATAACCAGACGATTTTATTCAGCACAGGTGAGATCAGTCCAAGCAGCCAAACCCCCTGAGCTGAAAAAAATCGTCTTCAAGTGGCAAGAATAAAACGAATAGACGGCATAAATATTTAGTACTTAACCCCTTCAAGCTGGCGATTTATTTTCTCTATACTTTAATAATCACCAAACAATTTTCCTCAGCTCGGGATTGATGCCTTGTAATAATGGGGTTAATTTAGGTCACATCTAAGCCTTCCAGTTCGAAATGTTTATAGGAAGGGTGAATAAAATCGTCTCGAGATAACGTTAAATAATAATAGTAACAAATAGTGACAAACAATAACAGTAATAAAGCCATAATAAAGAGCAATAAATAATAATAATGAAGTAACAGAGTAATAAATAAATAACCAGTAATAAATGATAATGAATAAATAGCAATAAAGAAATAAGCAATAATAAACTGTATTAAACAAACAATAACAATAATAAACAGTAATAAATAGTATCAAATAAACAAATAAATAACAGAAATTAACAATAATAAACAGTAATAAATAAACCCGAGGTAACGGTGTAAAAAGCAAAATAAATCGCTTAGGAACAGGTGTTAGGAAGCTTCGCCTCTCAGAATAGGGCCATTAGTGTGGGCTAGGCCACTTACCTGGCCTAGGCTACCTTACACTAATTGGGGTCACCTTCAACCTCGCTTACCTGTGGACAAGAAAAATATCATTAGTACAACAATAACAATAACAACAAACGAAAAACAACACACAACAAGCAACAAACAACAACAACAACAACAGCAGCAGATAAATGTAACTAAGACAACTACATCAGATCCCCTCTCTCTCTCTCTCTCTCTCTCTCTCTCTCTCTCTCTCCCTCTCTCTCCTGTCCATCTGTTAGCGAATTCTTTCTCTTCTATTTCTGAGCATTTTCCCCTTCATATTTTCCTATATTCTTCTCTTCCCATATTTTTCGTATTTTTTTCGGCCTCCAGTGAACCAAATCCACTTTATGGGCCACGTGTATTACTGGGATTAACTCTTTCCCCCCGATGACAAAATTCTTATACTCTTTCCCTCTCTATACAGTGATACACTATTTAGCAGACATTTCTCCCCCCCATACTTTTAGATATACAACTCTCAATAGCATAATCACTACTAGGACGCTCAATTGAACCTCTGGAAAATAGTTCAGTAGGAGCTAGAACGAAATTGAACGTCACTGGATGGAAGGGATTAAATCGCTCAGCCAGGGGGATTTACTTCATTTTTTTTCTTTTTTCTTTTCCTTTCTTCTGTCTTCTTTCTTTTCTTTTCCTTTCTCGTTTCCTTTTTTTTCCTTCTTTACTTTTTTTTTGTTTATCAATTCAGTCATCATATCACGACATTATTTTCTTCCACGACTTTATTAAACTCTAACAAAGAAGGAATTTACCCCTATCTAACCTTACTAGTTTGAAAAGCCTCTCCTTTTGACAGCAAAAAAATAGACAAATACGTAAATACACATAATAAATAAAAATAAAATAAAAAATACAAACTCCTTGGAATATATCAGTTAACCTCTTCATTGTCATAGCGTATTTTTTTTTACTCTTTTCTTGCTATATCGTTTTTATTCTAACCTGGTCTAAAATCATCTCTCCATCATGACTACTGAGTTGTAAGAAGACATTAACAAAAGCTGATGATGCTAGTCACGAAGATGTGCTGTGAAAAGGATGGAGTGCCGGAGTATTGTCTTAATGAGCTATGTGAAATGAGCTGCAAAAGGACGAAAATCTGGGCCAAGTTAATGTGAAAGAACTATAGCTCCGACGATTTTATTCAACTTTGGAAAGTCTTAACCTGGGAAAATTAGATATACCGTAATTGAACTCCCTCACACCTGTAGGACACCTGTAGTTCCCGGTGACCTTTGCCCGTGACCCCAATTAACTACACACACCTGCACTCTCCCCCTCGGCAGTTTGTGGAAAGCCGGATAACTACAAGGTAACTTTGGCTTGAATTCTGGACGACCCTATCAACCTTAGCACTATTTGATTATTATTATTATTATTATTATTAGTAATAGTAGTAGTAGTAGTAGTAGTAGTAATAGTAGTAGTAGTAGTAGTAATAGTAGTAGTAATGGTAGTAGTAGTAGAAGTAGTAGGAGCAGTTGCTGTACTCAATCAGGCGACCAAAACCATTGTGTCCCTAACTGTGTCACTCACTCACTCACTAACCGAATCACTGCACCTTTTTAAAAGGTGAAATCTGGCATGACGGGGTGGGGGAGGCTGATTGGGGAGGGGTATTGGTGGTGTATCTGGTATAAGTCTTGGGAGTGTCCGGGATATGTCTGGGGTGTTGGGGTGGGGGTGGGGTGAATCTGGTAAGCGTCCAAAGACAAACGCCATTTGTGGGATGTGTTGGGTTGGAGGATAAGCCTGGGGTAGGTGCGGCAATCACAGGTGTCCTTTGTCTTGTCCTTTTATTTTTATCATGCTAACACCAGACGATTTCGTTCAGCTTAGGAAGAATCACGACTACATAAGAGGTTAGTTCAGGCATTACCTCGATTACACAAGAGGTTAATGAAAACAAAAATAATAAAAATACAAAATACTCCCCAATAGTCAATAAATTCATAAGGAGAGAGTAAGAATGACCTATACGTCATCGTTCTGAAAGGCATAATAACACCTGTAGCTTCCGGTGACCTCTGACCCTCACTCTGATCAATTACACGCCATCAAAACGTCCCCTGCCAGTTTGTGGAAAGCCAGTTAACCAGGAGAAAACTCTGGACTAGATTCTGTGTGTGTGTGTGTGTGTGTGTGTGTGTGTGTGTGTGTGTGTGTGTGTGTGTGTGTGTGTGTGTGTGTGTGTGTGTGTGTGTTTCTGCTCAACATTCCCACTCTCTCTCTCTCTCTCTCTCTCTGTAAGCTTCTAATACCCCCGAAAACTCAATTAATTAGTGCAGTTATCGCCACTCACTCTTAGTCAGGGCATGTGGGAAAAGAGAGAGAGAGAGAGAGAGTACGCATTCGTGTGTGTGTGTGTGTGTGTGTGTGTGTGTGTGTGTGTGTGTGTGTGTGTGTGTGTGTATTTCCCATTCTGAGATGCTCTAAGCTCGGGTTCGATTCCCAACTGTGGCGAGCATTTAAAGTAGACTCAGGTAGCATGTCCACTCAACTGCTAGACATTATGGGCCGTAACACCTCTTCCTTAGTGACTTATTCCTCACATTACACTTCAGTATCCTCTAGCAACTTTTTTTTTAATACCGAAATGATAAAATAGTGTAAGATAAATTTTAAAGTGTAATAAGTAAAATAAATCGCTCAGGAACAGGAACCACGATGCTTCCACCGACCCCTGAAATAAGGCCCAAAGACAAATATATTCCTCTCACTAGATTCTGTCCACTGCACTTCTCCTTTACACTTTACAAGGCAAACGTGATTACACAACACACACTCCATCGCTCATTCACTCACTCACTCCCTCCCTCCCTCACTTAGCCTACTCGCTCTCTTACTTGCTTACTCGCTCACTCCCTCGCTCACCTACTCACGCGTGGCAATGGATCGAGCGTTTTAGATAACAGGGTGATAAAAAAAAAAAAAGCAAGCACAGTACAGACGTGGAAGAAAAGCTAAGGAAGACATGGGCTGGAGATAATGAGGAGAAATGAGGAAGAAGGTGGTGGGAAATGAGGAAGAAGGTGGTGGGGTATGGGGGAGAAGGTGATGAGGTATGGGGGAGAAGATGATGGGGAATGGGAGTGAAGATGATGGGAAATGGGGGAGAAGGTGATGGGAAATGGGGAAGAAAATGGTGGGAAATGGGGAGGAACAAGATGAGAAATGGTGAAGACGGGAATGAGGAAGAAGATGGTAGGAAATGGGGAAGATAACAGAAGGAAATGGGAAAGAAGATGGTGGGAAATGGAGGGAATACATGTTGGGAAATGGGGACGAAAATGGGGAGGGTAATGGCGAAGGAAATCGGAAAGAAGAAGGCGGGAAATGCGAATGAGAATGGTGATGGGGGAAAAAGTGGAGGGAGCACCTACATTTAAACCTCACCCAGCCACCCACACCCCTACCCTAACATACACCCCACCCTTATCTGCATTTCACCCCTACCCACCATCGACACTCTCACCCCCACCTGCAGTACACACCCATCCCCACCTACACCCCTATCCACAGCAGCAGTCCACTCCCTACCTCCCACCTAACCCACACCCCCACCACCGTCTACAGTACACCCCTGCCCTAACCTACACCTTCACCCCCACCTGCAGCCCACCCCTACCCCCACCTACACCCACACCTTGAACAGCCCCCACCCTCACCCACTTTAATGATAAGCAAATAGAACAACACACTCCACCCAGCCCCCTTCCCTCCGTGAATCCCCTCCTTCATCCTCTTCATCCCTTCCTTCCTTCCTGCTTCTATCCTTCTTTTCTTCCTTCGTTCTCTTCACCACTTCCTATCTTCTTCCCTCCTTCCTTCCTACCTGCTTCTATCTTTCCTTCCTTCCTTCCTCCCTACTCTGCATCCTTTTTTTTTTTCCCTTACACCTTCCCTCCTTCCCTCCTCTCTCCCACTTCCCATTCTTACATCTCTTTTTCCTTTCCTACCCCCTCTTTTCCTTCATTCCCCATTCCTTTCTTCCTTTCTTACACATTATCGTTTCTTTCCTTATGCTTTCCTTCCTTCCTTACCCTCTTTCTATCCTTAATTCCTTCCATCCTCAATTCCTTCATCCAGCAATTCTTCCTTCCTTCCTATCTTCCATTCTTCCCTGCCCTCCTTCCTTCCTTTCTTCCTTCCCACTCATCTCACCTGAGTACCTGGATGAAACAAACGTACACACAAACAATGTACACACACGCACACACCATTCTTCACACCTAAGCGAAATTGCATGCACTGAAACGCATGGATGCACACACACACACACACACACAATATATATATATATATATATATATATATATATATATATATATATATATATATATATATATATATATATATATATATACCAGCATATTTAAAAAGCATGTGTGAAGAAGTGGGAGAGTGAATGATTTATTTTCATGTCAGTCGTGTCTCTCTCTCTCCCCCTCTCTTTTTAATCCTCGCTTGACATTTGCCTCGCTTATACATAGCTCCATTTCCGCTTCTCTCTCTCTCTCTCTCTCTTCTTCAGTCTTCCTTAAATTGCCACCAAAAATACCTCCCTTTCCGCATTCCTTCTCCAAATGTTTTTCCTCCATTACCTTTCATTATTTTGCGTCTGTCCCTCTTATTTTCGTTCATCTTTACCTCTATATATACCTCCCTTTATTCTTTTTTCATTTTTCTTTTATTTTCGTTCGTCCTTACCATTAGTTACACTTCCCTATTTTCATTCATTATTTCTTTTGTTTTCGTTCTTCTCTATCTTTACTTTCCTTCATTCTTTTTCTCTTTTACTTTCGTTCTCTCGTATATCAAGCTTCCTTTATCATTTTCATTTCTCTTTTATTTTCGTTTTTCTGTACCTTCATATATACTCCTTTATTTTCTTTTTGCTTTTATTTTCGTTCTTCCTTACCATTTTATTTATTAAGGTTTATCACTTATTTTTCCCTCTTATTTTCATTCTATCCAATCTTTTTACTGACTTTCCTTCATTATTCATCCCTTTTCCACTCATTTTCCTTCTACCCGACCTTTGTTATTACTACTACTACTACTTTATTATTATTATTATTATTATTATTATTATTATTACTGTAGTTATTATCTTTTATTGCTGCACTCATTTTGACTTGTTTCGTGTTCATATTTCTTTTCATTATTTATCATTATTATTATTATTATTATTATTATTATTATTATTGTTGTTGTTGTTGTTGTCGCAATCATCTGAACTTTTTTCGTGTTCATATTTCTTTTCCTTATTTAGTTTTATTTTATTTATGCATTTATTTTTGCATTGTTTTTACTTCTTTTGCGTTTGTATTTCATTTTTTTTATTCGGTCTCCCTCCAGAGTTATTTCCTTTTCATTTTTCTTTCTCATTTTTCTTCTCCCCGACCTTCATATATAATTCTGTCGCCTTCATTTTACCTTCCTTGCTTTCATCCTTGCTTTTACTTCCCCTCGCAGCACTTTTTTATTATTTAATTTTTTATCTTTCCCTTCTCCTTTTCCTTACTTTTTTTTCCCTCGCGCGTCTCCTTTTTCCTACTTTTTTAATTTTTTATTGTCCTGCTCATCTCGTCTTTCCCTTTTTTTTTTTTCTTTTTTCGTTTTTTTCCACATTAAATGTTTTTCTTTATTCTATATATTTTCTTCTACCTTCTCTTCTTTCATCGACATATTTATTAACTTTTCTTCATTCTTTAGTGTGTACCATAATGAAGATTTTTCTTACTTTTTACATAATTTTTCTTTGATGTTTTCGGCATATTCATTTTTTATTTATTTATTTTTACATTTTTGCTCTTACTATCGCCCTTCCGGAGACATTCTTTTTTTTTTTCTGTTTTGCTTTATTCAGACCTACAGGAGTTATTTTTTTATTTATGATATTTTTACCAACAAGTTTTTGCCTTTCACCGTTTCTGCTTTTATCTTTTATTTATTTATTTTTTTGCTTAAACGTTTCCTGTCTTTCAACGTGTTGGCTTAGTTTTTTTTTTTTTTTTTACCATTCAGTTCCGCGCCAGATTCTTTTTCCTCAGAGAAGGGGAGTATGTTTTCACCCCTGTTCGTTTGTTTGTTAGCAGGATTACTCAGAGTAAAAGAGAGATTTTGGACTAAATTTGGCAAGTAGATAGCCCATGTCCCAGTGAAAAATCGATTAATTTTTGGAACCCATATCTGTAAGTTTGTTTGTCTGTTAGCAGGATGACTAAAAAACTAAAAGGGAGATTTGGACCAAAAATTGGTCGGTAGACAGTCCACGTCACAGGGAACAATCGATTAATTTTGGGGACCGACCCGGATCGTATTACTGATTAAGGATCCGGAACACACTTTCTGCGAAACCGTAATCTGTGATGAGAAAACCAAACCCATTATGATGAGCGGTTTGGAAATTACGTTGACCTTGTCGGATGGATGCGCTCCACTGAGTGCCCCTCTACTTACAGATATATCTCGAAAAAATCTCTAAAAAATGTTCACTCCTACTTCTGCCTTCTCACTGTGGTTTTATTTACAATTTTTTTTTTATTTTTTTGGTTCCGCATAAGACTTTATTTATAGGTATTTTCCTTAAGGCTTCAGCTCTTTCCAATGTTTGCCTTTTTCTTTATTTTTTTTTATTCAGCCTTGTACTTCTGCTTTATTTTCATTTTTCATTTAACACTTCAATCCTACTTTTCCTGTTTCCTTCTATTATTATTATTATTATTATTATTATTATTATTATTATTATTCATTCGTGTTTTCAGTATTTTCTCGCTATTACTGTATTTTATTTGTACATATGTTACGATTTACTTTTTTTATTTTTATGCATTTATTTATTTATTTATAATTCCAATCTCCTTCGTTGGTCTTTTTTTTTATTAATTTCTCTTTCCAGGTCCCCCCCCCCCTTGGTATTGTGCTTTATTTGTACATACATTACAATTTAGCGACTTTTTCATTTATTCATTGGCTGTATTTCTGTTATTTATCTATCCATTTTTTTTTTTATCCTATCTCCCCTGGTGCCCTATTGGTTAGCTCGCCCTAGTCGGAATCGGCCGTCCGTGGGTTCGATCCTTAACAGACAATAGAACGTTTTTAGATCACATATAAATTGCCTAATGCCACCCAGGGAAGGTAGCCTGGTCATCTATCCTTAAATGTAGTACTGCGGACATAAATACCGATCCACCCCCTTGCGATAAATAACGAGACGGTGAGCGATGACTTTTGCAACCCAGTATTGTAAGCCATCGGGACACGGCAAACTTTTCAGAATACTGCGTAAGAGTTTCATTGTTGTTCAGCCAAAGAGTGGATCAATATTACTCCCCTTCGTTAGCCTAGCCTCGGGACCCTAATCCTCAGTGGGGTAATATTGGGATCAGTTTTTATCTTTAGTTTTTTTTTTTTTTTTTTGCTATGCCATGTTTTTATTATTTTTCGTTCATTTTCAACTTTGTACGTTTTTTTTTTTTTTTCCATTTCCACTGTTCGTATTTTTTCTTTTTACTTTTTTTTTTTAATTCACAATATTTTCATTTCGAATTCCTCTAGTATATTTTACCTGGTCTATTTCTTTTTCCTTTCATGTTTCTCTCTCTCTCTTACTTTACTTAGCCTAGCCACGAACTAAAATCTCTCCATATATATCATGTTTTTTCCTCTCTCTCTCTCTCTCTCTCTGAACTAAAATCTTTCCATATCATGTTTTTCCTTTCCCAAGTTTTTTTTTTTGTTTGTTTGTTTTTTTTACAATTTTTTATGCATTTATCTTCGTTGACATACGCATTTTTATTTCGCTGTTTAACCCAACACTAAAAATATCCTTTGTGTGTGTGTGTGTGTGTGTGATTTGTATTCTAGGCTACATTTTTTCACGGTTCATATTTTTTTACTGCCATTTTTAGTTTTTCTCTGGGTGGAAAAATGACTTATTTTCCATCTCTCTATCTCTCTCTCACTATATTTCCAAATTTTTCTGTCCATCACTCTATGTTTATTCTGTCCTGTTTTCATCTGACGATATTTTATTTTTCGCTCCTCTCTCTCTCTCTCTCTCTCTCTCTCTCTCTCTCTCTCTCTCTCGGCAAAAATGGAACACGCCTCCATTCACTCTTCAGTCAAGCCCTTTCCAGACTCTTCATACTTCACTCATGCCCTGTTCATACTTCTTACTCATTCTTATTCACTCTCCATGCCCCTTTCATGATCTAATTTCACTCTTATTCACTCTTCTTTCAAGCCTTTTTAGATTATTCATTCTTCACTAAAGCCCTTTTTCATACTTATTCTTCCTTCAAGCCCTTTTCATACCCTATATTCATTCTTTTTCACTCTTCATTCATGCCTTTTTCATTACTGTATCTTAATTTTTCATTCAAGCTCTGTTCATAGCATTATTCACTTTCCATTCACGCCCTTCTAACTGCTTTATACTCCCTCCTATTCATTCTTCATTCAAGCCTTTTTCATAATTCAACAGCCATTTTCCCTTCAACCTTTTGCATAATTTTACGTTCATTCTCCATCCAAGTTCTTTTTATAATGTTAAATATATATATTATTTTTTTTCTGTGTGTATATTCATTTTTCATTTCAAGTCCTTCTCATATATTCATTTTTTCACTCAAGCCCTCGTCATACCTACTCTTCATTTAAACACTTTTCATTACTCTATCATCATTCTTCTTTCCTATTCACCCTCATTCACTTTTCATTCCAGTCCTTTAATTCACTCTTCATTCAATCTCTTCACTGGTCAGTCTTCATTCAATCACTTCACTAGTCATTCTTCATTCAGTCCCTTTGTTCACAGCTCTCAATTCACTCTTATTCACTCTTCAAACTCTTTTCTTAAACCTATATATATACAAGAAACCCAAGGCATTCTGAACTTAAACAAACTTTCCTCATTTCCATTAAAACTCGATGAAACTTAAAAGTATAATAAAAGAGCAAATTAAACAAAGAAGAAAAAAGTAAATCCCTCAAAACAAACTTCGCCAAATGCATTAAGGCTCGAGCAAAATTAAAACTAAATTAAAAAAAAACATATTAAAGAAAGTGGGAAATCTTTCACAGTTACTCCTTCAATAAAAAAAATAGTCTCCATTTTCTTTGGCCTGATTTCCTTTTTCTCTTACTTTCCCCCCATTTTCTTTGACACTTGACAATTTTGAAATTTTCTTTGATTTTCTGTGGTTTATCAGAGAACGTGTTTACAAAAGCAAGTAAATATAGGAAAGGAATAAATGGAGAGGGAGAGAGAGTAAACAGAGAGGAAGGCAGAAACAGAAAGGCACTTAATATTAAAGCAGATATACTAACACACCAAAAAAAAATTAATAAACAAACACAACAGAAAGGAGGAAAGACAAAAGAAAAAATAATATGCACAGAAAAACACGAAATACATTAAAAAAGGAAAGGGAAAGAGATAAACCATGACGAAATAAAGGAAATAAAAGATAAAAAGAATATAAAAAAAAGAAAAAAAGATTAGAGGAACGAATAATAGGAAAAAGATAAATGACCCAGCAGGGGAAGACTTATGGAGGTAAAAATATATTAAATGCGAGACAACAGAACGTACAATGAAAATGAATCAAGAGAATGACGACAGCCAAAAAGAATTATGACTGACATAATAAAATATGAATGACATAATATAATAAAGATATATAATATTCGATGAAGAATTATGAAAAAGAAAAGTATAAATGAACAGAAAACTAACTGTGAATAAATGAGATGACAAAACGAAAAAAGTAATAATTTTAAAAATTATTGTGAGAAACGAAGGAGACTAACACAATTATTAGACGAGAAATACAACAAATAAATAATGAAAAACATATAAAGCCTGCCAACACTGCCAAGGGAGTGCATGATGGTCTCCACACAGGTACCGTACTATGACATTTCTGTGCAAATTACCACCATTATTAATGAACATCAAGAACACAGGAATGAAAAAATTGTGTGACTAGACTATGCTTTGACTGACTCCATAAATTCCTTTAAAAGCTTTTACACACACACACACACACACACACACACACACACACATATATATATATATATATATATATATATATATATATATATATATATATATATATATATATCATCAGCCGTTTGAGTGTCCACTGCAGGACCGGCCTATCCCGACCGAAGTGGGGACGATACAGCCAATGTATCTCTACCAAGTGGCTTAGGCTGTCTGGTAGAGATTGTATGTAGGGTGAGAAGTGCTTGTAAGTGTAACTGTAGTGTTGGAGTGGCTTTGGATGTGTGTGTAGTCTGTGAACCATGTGTAATCGGCCCGCGCAGGCCGACTGCGTGCAAGCATACCTTATAGTATGCGACACTGGTTCAACCACAGCACCCCTTGTGTCCGCCAATGCAGTACGTGGCCAGAAGAACGCTCCCAAAGTTTATTACCCTGGCGGGGCGCGAACCTTCGTCCTTCAGTGTACGAAAACGCACACTTTACCACGGTACCACAGAGGCTCCACATATGTGTGTGTGTGTGTGTGTGTGTGTGTGTGTGTGTGTGTGTGTGTGTGTGTGTGTGTGTGTGTGTGTGTGTGTGTGTGTACATTAGGCCTCCCAAATATGATACTGAGACCTAAGGAAAAAAAGCATAATAATACATACGACAAAGTTTAGTCTGTAAAAGAAAATAACAGGAAATACCAGCGCACCTCTTGTACTTTCACAGACAATTTTACTACTTACACTCACTGATAAAACATTTAGACACACAGACAAACACAGCTATACACAACACAGACAGATACCGGAAAACAGCCATGCAGCCAGCCAGCCACAGATAAAATGCTAACCAGGATGACAGACTGACATACAAACATAGATAAATAGTGAGAGAGAGAGAGAGAGAGAGAGAGAGAGAGAGAGAGAGAGAGAGAGAGAGAGAGTGCTTGGCTGGGTCCTCTGCAACGTAGCCAATCAGTCCAATCAGAGCCACTTGCACGCTGGTTCACTGATTCCGGGTTCTACTGATGGGGTTCAGGGGTTCAGTGGGAAGAGATGGAGTGAGAGGATGCGCTGGGGAGGGGGGAAGGGTGGGAAAAGAGAGACGGGAGGGGAGAGGAGGGGATTAGAGGGGTAAGGTGGATGACAGATGAGATGAGAAGGAGAAAGAAGAGAAGAGAGGAAACAAAAGGAAGGGAAGGATCAAGAGAGGAGTGAATAGGAGAGAGGAATGGAGGGAACGGGAGTGGATAGAGAAGGAAAAAAAAGAGGCATCTGGAAACGAGAGAGAGAGAGAGAGAGAGAGAGAGAGAGAGAGAGAGAGAGAGAGAGAGAGAGAGGCGGAAATGAAGCTAAATATAACGGAGAAAAGGTCAGGCTGGGATTATGAGAAAGCGATAAGACTGGCATGGAAGCTAATCTTTCACTCGCTCACTTTCTCACACATATGCACATTTCTCTCTCTCTCTCTCTCTCTCTCTCTCTCTCTCTCTCTCTCTCACACACACACACACACACACACACACACACACACACACACACACACACACACACACATTCTATCCTATTACATATTTTAAAAAAGAAAAAATTATGTAAAAGAAAGAGGAAATGAAGATGAGAAAAAGTATTTATTTGACAAAAAAAAAAAGGGGGGGAGGACAGAAAGGAGGAAAAGGAAGGTAAGGGTGTAACGAGAGTAAGGAAAAGTGTGTGTGTGTGTGTGTGTGTGTGTGTGAGAGAGAGAGAGAGAGAGAGAGAGAGAGAGAGAGAGAGAGAGAGAGAGAGAGAGAGAGAGAGAGAGATTATAAAAACACTAGGAAAAATGAATGAAAAACTAAAATTTACAAAAAAAAAAAAAGCATAAAATGGAGTGAGTGGAGAAGGATAATTGAGAGAGAAGTCAAAACAAAGAGGGCGAGAAGTCTGTGAAGGAAGACAAAAGAGGAAGAAGAGGCGGCTGTAAGAAGACAAAAGAGGAAGCTGAAGAAGTGACTGCAGGAAGAAGACAGAGGAAACAGCAGAAGTGACTGGAGGAGAAGACGAGAGGCGAAGCTTGGAAGAAGACAAATGAAATGGGAAAGAAGAAAGTATTGGAAGAAAACTCAGAAGGAGCAAGTGTGTGAAGGAAGAAAATTGAGCAAGAAGCGAATGAATGAAGAAAGGTGAAGGATGAAAAGGGAAAGAAGACATGAATAAGGGAAGAAAAATAGGGGAAGAAAAATAAAGACAGAAGAATAAGCAGTGTGTGAAGAAAGAAAACACAGTGAGAGGAAGAGGAAGGGTGCGAAGGAAGAAATTAGAGAGAGAGCAAGAACTGTGCCTGACAGAAGAAAATACAAGGAAGCCAGAAGCGTGTGAAGAAAGAAAATAAAGACAAAAAGGAAATGATTGAGGGAATAAAATAAACAGCCAAGAGAAGAGCGTGCAGGAAGAAAAATAAAGAGGAAGAAAAATGAAGTGAATGAAGAAAAAGAGGGCAAAGATGCGTGTGTAGGAAGAAAATAAAGAGAAAGAAGGAGTGAGTGAAGAGAGAGGAAAAAAGAGAGAAAAAAGAAGCGTGAAAAGAGAGAAAATAAAGAGAGGCATAAGAAGTGTGTGAAGAGTGAGGAACCCCATCAGTACGCGGCCATTTAAAGAGGCACCCTGGCGGAGGCTTGGGTAAACACTCACACAATAGGGGTGGTGAAAGAGAGAGAGAGAGAGAGAGAGACAGACAGACAGAGAGACAGACAGACAGACAGATCGGAGGAATATTTTTTACTAACAGCTGTTTTGTAAGTAATCTCTAGGTAATTCTATAAGTAATCCCTCTTTGTAAGTAATCGCTGTTTGTATGTATTACCTGTTTGTAAGTAAATGCTGTTTGTAAGTAAATGCTGTTTGTAAGTAATCGCCGTTTGTAAGTAATCGCTGTTTGTAAGTAAATGTTGCTTGTAAGTGCTGCTTGTAAGTAAATGCTGCTTGAAAGTAATCAATGCTTGTAAGTAAATCCTGTCTGTAAGTAATGTCATCATCAGACGACTTTATTCAGTTTAGGAAGAGATCTGTCGTTGTGTCGATTCTCTCTCTCTCTCTCTCTCTCTCTCTCTCTCTCTTACAAAAGAGAGGAGAAATTTGAGTAAGAGGTGAGCAAGCGGCTGAAGTTAGGAAGAAGGAGACGGTAGAGGATAATGAGAACAAGTTAACAGGAAAAGCAAACAAGAAAGAGAAGAGGAAAAGAGGAAAGGAAGCCAGGAAAGGGGAGGAGAGGAAAGAGGAAGAGGAGGAAGCACGAAGAGGGGGAGGCAATAAGAAGGAGAGAGAGAAAGGGAAGAAAGACGAGAAAGAAAGGACAAAGAGAAATAATGAAAAAGGAAATGGAGGAAGAGGAGAGGAAAGGGTATTTAGATAGTTGGGAAGATGGGGAACATTAGGGAATTAGAAGGAAGAGGGAAGGATGAGGAAGAAGGAGGAAGAGGAAGAAGGGAGGAAGAGGAAGAAGGGTGAAAGAGGGAAAGGTACTGGTAAATGGAACAGGAAAAAACTGTATTAATATGAAAAGGAAGGAAGGGAGGAAGAGGATGATGAAGGGAGGAAGAGGCAGGGGGAAGAAGGAGGAAGAGATGAGGAAGAGGAAGACTGGAAAAGAAAGAGGGAAGTAAAAGGGGAGGAACAGGCGGAGGGGCGAGGAGAAAGGGGAGAAGAGGAAAAGGGAAAGAAGAGACAGAGGAAGACGGGAAGGAAGAGAACAGGAAGAAGAGGAACAGAAGGCAGAAGAATACTGAAGATGAAACACGAGGTATATGACCAGAAAATAAAGGGAAGAAATGAGGAGGAGGAAGAAGGAAGGAAGAAGAGGGAAGAAGGAAGGATATTAAAGGATAAAGGAAAAGGCGTAAATGAAAATGAAGGAAGGGTGGGAGCAGGAAGGGAAAGTGAATATTGGCTCTGTACAAGGTTTCTCTCTCTCTCTCTCTCTCTCTCTCTCTTATGTTCCCCATGTATGTATGTATGCATGTATGTACGCATCTAAGCTATCTATCTATCTATCTATCCACCTACCTACCTCTCTCTCTAAGTACACCGAACAAGCTCAAAGTACACGATTTTTACCCACCTCTGAGGCCCTCCACCCGAATAAACCTTTTAAAATTGCCTGTTCCCACTTTCGTTTCTGCAGCCTTACCTCAATTTAACACCTTCATCCCGAGAACAACTCTACATTTATTTATTTATTTATTTATTTATTTATTTTTTTTTTGTCCCTTGTTGCGATTTTGTTCAGCTTCGGGAGACCTTACGTAGCAGAGGATTTTTTTGGAGACGAACTGTAATGGAGATCACTTCGAACCCTTTTCAGTGAGAGAGATTTCCCTACGATTAACCCTAAGATTATTTAAGATAAACTTGTCTAAAAGCAGCGACTATAACGGAAAAAATCGTCACTGGCTTCAAGGGGTTAAATCCAGGCCCAAACCAGGCTATTTATTTTCTTTTAAAGCTGAGGGAAAGAGTAGACAGGTAGTATATAAACCCTTCGATGCCGTCTTTTATTCTTGTTAGTCAGACGATTATATTTAATTTCGGAAAGAGCTCTCACATTGAAGAGGTTAACCCTTTCAATCCACTATTTTTTAACCATTTCTCGATACCACCAGATGATTTTCTTCAACTTGCGGCAGACTTGATTTGGTGATGGGATTAATGACGTCTTTCTAAACCCCCCCACTCGGAAAACTGTCCTAACGTGAACAAAATCGTCTACAATAACAGAATAACAAATAACAATAACAGAACAGAAAATATACTAAGAGGGGTTAATGGAGATTGTAACCTCATTAGCCCATTAAGCCTCTCCCACTATCGCAAAAAAAATCGTCTGGAGGTAACAAGTATTAAGAACAAAAAAAATCCTTATAGCTTATCCCTGACGATTTTATTAAGCTTGGGTGAGGGGAGGGATTACATATGGCCTTCACGAACCCCCTTATTACTAGGGGTGTGAGTCAGGCTGAATTAAATCGTCTGCTAGTGCCTTGATTACGGTGAAAAATGTGAAAAATACCTGTAGGTCACGTAAGTCCAGGTGTTCAAGGTAACGTGTATTAACCCTTTCGTTGCCACGGAGGTTTTTTTGGGGTATTTTAATCCAATGAACGCTGATTTTTTTTTTTTTTTTTTTTTTTTTTTTTTTTAAGGGAAAATAATCTACCGTCCTTACTTTAGAGGGAAATTAAATAAACTGGACCTGAGAGAGACACAAATTAGTGCTTTCGTCGACGAACAAAAAAAATACAACACAACAACAAAACGCAACTGAACATGACACTGCGCAACACAACACAGTACAACATAACACACTACACAACACACGAAATCAAAACAAAACACAACACAACACAAGAAATCAAAACGCAACACAACTCTTCACAATACGACACAACACAGCACAAAGCAAAACACGTAAGAGAGAGACGAGCAGGAACACAACACATCCCAACATAAAACAAGAAACAGACAGGCAGACCAAGCAACACAACAGAACACATCACAAGCATGAAGAATGACGTCCAACACCACCAAGACAGCAACACAAAACAGGGGTGGGGTGGGGGGGGTACTTCACGTCACCACGGAGAGGTCCCCGCCCGAGCGAACACCCGCCTGACGCCAACAGATAAAAGACGAGGCGGAGGAGGAGGAGGAGGAGGAAGGAGCGCTGAGGGTGACAGGATGAGGGAGAAAGTGACAGGGTGAGAGGTGGGGAGGAGGGAGAGGTTAGGGGGTGACACTAGCAGGAGGAGGCGGGAGGGGGGCTGGGGAGAGAGGGGGGGAGAGGCAAAAGTGACAAATTTGGAGGAGGAAGCCAAGGAGAGGGCGGGGATGGGGAAGGGTGAAAGGCGAGGCGTAAGGGTGACATCGGTAGGAGAAAGAAGAGTGGGGTTGTGGGGAAATGGTGAAAGGCAGGGTGACAGGGTGAGAGGTACGGATGATAATATGAGGGGAGAGAGGGAGAGGCGAGGGGAGGAGAGGATGAGGGTAAGGGGGAGGAATTGGAGGCACACAGAGGAGGAGGAGGATGGAGGGAGGAGAAGTGATGAGGAAGAATGATAAGGCGAGGGTGAAGGGTGATATACCGTAAGAAAGGGAGGGGTGAGTGTGGGGTGGAGGGGAAGGGTGAGGGAGAGTTGCAACAGGACAAAACGTAGGGGTGACCTTTTTTTTTTTTATGCAAACAAGAAAGGAAAGTCAGAACGCTGCAAAAACTCTCCGTGAAAGAGTTAATGAAAGAAAATTTACATCAAGACCCGTTCATTTCACTGCGCCTGGAGGTCATAGATAGTGCGAAAGATAAACTGAGAGAGAGATGATTCCAATGCTGATCAGCTGGATATATGACAGTACCAGTTAGTGCCTAATCTTTCCACTACTTAGATGGAAAGAAAAATGGTGAAAATGTGTAGTTAGACGGCTGCTGAGTGCTCGCTGTTATGGGAGAGGGACGCAAGCGGAGTTCTAAAGAGTGACCAGAAAAGGAGAGAGAGAGAGAGAGACTGTGTGTGTGTGTGTGTGTGTGTGTGTGTGTGTGTGTGTGTGTGTGTGTGTGTGTGTGTGTGTGTGTGTGTGTGTGTGTGTGTGTACTCAAACTTAACATACACCTCCACCATGCTGAATCTCTACAATGTTTTATATCTGAGGTCGCCCCTTTCCAGAATTCTACGGAGTCAAACCACCACTTTTCAGGTAAACTTGAAGACCTCCCTAACTACTCTCAATGATTTCGTCCTTAAATCAACAGGTCAACCCTAATTTTTTGCATAATCCAGTGGACGGAGGGACAGATAGACACAGACAGACAGGCTAGGGTGAAAAGCATAACCTCCTCCATATTCATCAGTGAAGGTAATAAAGCCACCTGGAGACATATTTTACCTGCCAGTGATAAGATAACTGGCAGGTGGAAGCAGTGTGTAAGCCCCTGATGCACCGGCGAGGGGAGATGCGTAGACGGACGAAGATGGAAAAGTCCGGACACGACCACACAGTAGCGGATCCGGCCACTTTGTTCCGCCACACCCCCCAGCTTGCCCACCCAACCGCGGCGAGGGGGGGGGGATAGGTGGGGTGGGGGGAAGTGGGGGGAAACAACATACTAGCGGTTGGGGGAGGGGAAGGGGAGGTATTCTTGCGGTTAAGGGTGGGGGGAAGGGGAGTAGGATGTTGTGGTGAGGCGGTGAGATGAAGATGATGTGGTAAAAAACTGCGCGATGAGAGAAACTTCTGGTGCACTGATTTTCCTTTACGCGTTTGTGGTTAATATCTAAGGCTCTCTGTCGTCATTAAGGTCTGATTGCTTCCTTGGGACCTTGAGGTATGTGTGACCTATGTATCAGTGTGGGGAGGAAACAGGGAAATGTGTGATGTTAGCGAAATTCATCATCATCATCATCGTCTTCGTCATCATCATCATCATATCCTCGTTCCCAGAATGTTGCTCAATGATGGGAAATTAATGTGGAATGCGTGATCTAGCAAAGTACTTATTATTTAACATTAACGTGAGAGAGAGAGAGAGAGAGAGAGAGAGAGAGAGAGAGAGAGAGAGAGAGAGAGAGAGAGAGAGAGAGACCACTTATCATTACCCTGGGAACTCCGATTTCAATTCCATTATCTTGGGAAACTAAGAATCCGTCAAGCAAAACAGACCTCTCTCTCTCTCTCTCTCTCTCTTTCTCTCTCTCTCTCTCTCTCTCTCTCTCTCTCTCTCTTTCTCTCTCTCTCTCTCATATTTCCTACTTTAACCACTTCATCACAATCCCCCTCTCTTTTTCTCCCTCTTCCTTTCACACACCACTTCTCCGGTCTCCCTCACCCTTCTTTCTCCCCCTTCAAAGACGCCCCCCTCCCCTCTTAACTCTCTTCTAAGTCTCCGATCCCCAAGATAAGCATGTTTGTCCAGGTATTCATTGGCCGACCAGGTGTGAAGACGGCAGGTGTAATTACGCCGACTCGAGCAGAAAGTCAACACGTGGACTCCCTCCCCGTGTAAACATGACCACGTGCTTGTGTTTACTAGGACGACGATTGAGCTCTTTATGAATGGGCAGCGTGGGGTTAAATCTCTAATACTCCCTCCGTGTGTAAACGACCACCACGTGCTTGTGTTTACTATGGGGACGAGTGGGGTTTTTGTGAATGGAAAGCTTGTGGTGAATCCCTACTTTGTATGTGGATTCGAACTCCAGTCATAACAAACAGCGTACAGTGGGCGAATTTAAGATCCGTAATATAAAAACTGGGTACGCTTAAGTATAGATAAGCGCTTACTTTACTCTATCGTCGAATTAAAAAAAAAAAAAAACAATAAAGGTATGTAATGGTTAGACTGCACTCCAGCTTACATAACGCACTCAACTACGTAGCAAAATCGAGACTAAAATTTTTTCACCAAGTTTTCAGTGATGATGATGATGTAAATCGGGGTTAAGCCTTCCCCATCTTGATATCAGGGTCAGTAATAGGGCGTAAGTGTCTCCCCAAAGTTGGTCAAATACATCGTGGAATAATGAAATAGTTTGAGATTTTCTTTTTTTTTAAGAAGACTTTCGTAACATCACCTGTAATTCAGCTTACGAAAAAAAAAAAAAAATGGGAACATGCGGCCTGCTGTTTTTTTATTCATTCTACACATCTGCCTAGTGGATAAGACATTAATCTTCGCCATCATTTATTTATTTCTTTATCAATCCTGCGAAGTAGGATGGTATCATTTTCAGCAACTCACCCTACACGGTTGTGCGAGATTTAGCCTGCCGATGTATACAGCATGTGTCTGTCTGTGTCTGTGTCTGTACCCTAACTTCCCCAAGGCTACCTGATGGACCTGAATAAAACTTCCAGAGTGAGTTTGTCTGGTTCTCCGAAAATCTTACACTACTAGACAATTTTCCAACCATCACTTTCTAGGGGGTTAGCCACTTTCACCAAATATTTTTTTTTAAGAAATAGTAAAAGTAGGGCAGATATAGCTTTGATATCTTAGTATTTGTTGTACAATGGATTCTCATCCGTAGTGCGGTATTTGAAAAGAGTAAACACCCCCTTAATGATTCTTCTTGGGGGATCAGTCCCCCTCCCCAAAAACAAAACGATTACAAACAGGGGAAAGTGAGCGTATAGTTTTCAAAGAAACTTCTCAGGTCAGTTCGTCTGGTTCCTTGATAATATTTTCCACTATACGAAAATTTCCAACGTCATTTTTAGGGGGTCAGCCTCCCTCCGAAACTTATTATAAAGGATACAAAATAGGGGAAGGGGGCAGATATCGCTTTGATATCTTAGTATAGTTTGAAGAATGAGCCCAGAAATTTATCTGATTAACTCCAGCTCAGGTCAATGTTGTCCCGGTACCTAGGAAGCAGGTAACCACTTGCAAGTATCAGGCAAAGTGGTAATGGGATGCACAACGAGCTGAATCACCGTCCCTTTTCCTGGCAACACATCGAACATCACAGTGTGGCTGAAACTTTTTACACTTCTTACACCCTCTGTGTTATATTTCATTCACACAGGCCTCCGTTGCCATCATGTGGCTTTTACTTCGGGATAATGTATAGCTTCTTTTATGACGCAATTATTTCCAATCAGCATGCCTATCGCAGGACTGGGGATGCAGTTTCCAGGTTTTCTATAAATCCACATGAAGAAACTGCACATCTACTTCATTTATCCATTTATTTACTGTCTGACGCTGCATACTGTGAGGGATGGTTCGAAAAATACAAGACCTGTTCCAAATTAGCAATGACCCCTCGTTCCATGACACACCACCCTCTCTCATGAACTCCTCCACTCGGTCTATCTCTTTCTCCTTTTCGCTTCTTCGTTTTCTTTCTTACCTCTTCATTTCCCTTCTTTCATTCCTTTTCATCAGCCTTCTTTCATCCCACTTCTTTCCTCTTCTTCCATATCTTTTCTTCGGTTTTCTTTCGTCCCTCCTCTTCCACCTCCTTCTATCCTACTCCACGCATCTATAGCTACCTCAATCTCAGTCTCCTTCTTCGTCCTCCACCAGAGCAACGGATCTCCACCTCTACCAAAATCTCTTCTACCCTATTCCTCCACCTCATTATCGATCCACCTCTTCTTCGTCCTCCATCTCACAACACACCTCTTACATAAAAAAAAAAAAACACTGCTCTACCTCGCTCCTCTACCTCGCTTACCTCTTCTCATTAACTTATTTCGTTATTATTTACCTTGTCCTCGAAGCCACTCACACATCCACCTTAACAGTTTATACAGAAGTGTAGAGAATAGAGGGAGGAAGAAAAAAAAATGATATATACAGGGAAATAAACAAAATATATTTCTGAGTTTAGGGAAATTGTCTGATCGTGGTAAAAACATGAGAAACGGATGTATTGTATGAAAGAGGTAGAACATAACTCACTCTCTCTCTCTCTCTCTCTCTCTCTCTCTCACTCTCTGGGCTGCTGATCACTACCCTGGGAATTTCCTCCACAAAATATACAACCTTTGGAAACTTACGGCATACAGTCACGAACACCCCAACACACACACACACACACACACACACACACACACACACACACACACACACACACACACACACATCATCATCATCTACATAAACATACTCACACAAATATACACAATCTGTCCGTTCAAGCCGATGACATACACAGATTAACACACACGTACACAGCCACTGCAACTCCCACTACAGACAGTCCTTGCTCATTCGTACTTGGACAGCATAGGCGGAAGGTTAGCCAGAACACTCTCCCTCCAAGGTAAAAGTAAGGTCAAACAATGGAACTAATAATACGGATCGAGATGCCCTTACGTATACGATACATAAATATATAAATATATAAATACATAAATAACTGACGTGATAGTCGCCGGAATGACTCTAGGTGACAGGTAATATGGTGTGTGTGTGTGTGTGTGTGTGTGTGTGTGTGTGTGTGTTTATGCAACTGAGATGTAGTCAGGATTCCAAGGGCTTAAATGTTGAGTGAATGAAAGTGTGGCCCATTTCAGTGCTCCGTGTATCCTGTTTTCTCTTGCTCTTCGGACCGCATCTCCTCTCCTCCTTAGGTAAGAGACGAGACAGGGACGAAGACGACGACGACGATGATGATGATGATGATGATGATGATGATGATGATGATGACGATGATGCAGGAAAACCTCTAATATCGTAAAAGTATGAGGTAGTGGACAGGACGCCCGCAGAGGTCATGAAAATACCGCCGCTCGAGCTGGTATAATAACCCCCAATACCGCATCATACCACTCATTACCCTCAATACCCACCGCATTACCTAGAGCTGTCGGCATTAGGCACGGAAGAGAGAATGACTGTGGGAGAGAGTGACTGAGGGAAAATGAGTGAGGTTGTGTGAGAGAGTGAACTTAATGCAGTGTTGGACTATGTTTGAGAAAGATTGTGTGTGTGTGTGTGTGTGTGTGTGTGTGTGTGTGTGTGTGTGTGTGTGTGTGTGTGTGTGTGTGTGTGTGTGTGTGTTAATAAGTGTATGAGTGACAGTGAGAGAAGAATGACAATGTTAGGGTAACAGTGTGTGCGAGAGTGAGTATAAGAGAGACGGTGTGAGAGTCAGTATGAGACAGCATGAGAGTAACAGAAGCTGATCACTCCCCTCCTCTCTCTCTCTCTCTCTCTCTCTCTCTCTCATACCGTCATCCACAAAGTCCCGCTACGTGAGAGCCCCGCCACACTCAATAAAGCCAGCGAATGAACCCCTTCCCCCTTCCCCCCAAAAAAAATCAAGGGTTCAAACCGAGTTCAGTAGCCAATAAGTGTCATGAAAAGGATTTTTTTTTTTTTCTGTAACATATAAGAGAATACCGAGTTGGAATAAACAAAATAAATCGCTAAGGATCATGAGTTACGAACCACCCGAAGCCACTCACTATCAAAGGAAACAGAGAAGGACAACGACAATGTGCCCGTAGGAAGGGAAGATAAAATCCTTGAGTCCATCCTCTTCAATCCATTTTCTTTTTGTGCCACTGAAACAAAGGGTAACAGCTCTGAGTCATGGCACCAAAGGACCTCTCTCTCTCTCTCTCTCTCTCTCTCTCTCTCTCTCAAGACCAATATGACACCACCAGAGATCATCCAGAACAATACCTTCTCTCTCTCTCTCTGTCTCTCTCTCACTCTCTCTCTCTCTCTCTCAGACAAATATGACACCACCAGAGACCATGCAGAACAATACCTTCTCTCTCTCTCTCTCTCTCTCTCTCTCTCTCTGTCAGGTGAAATGAAAGCCAATATGAAATCATCAAAGTCAAGGACAATACATTCTCTCTCTCTCTCTCTCTCTCTCTCTCTCTCTCTCTCTCTCTCTCTCTCTCTCACTGGAAATCGATCCCACGCAGACGCCTGGAACACCTGATAGCCTGGAATTTCAATAACGCGGTTTCATCTGATCTGCCATCGACATCACACCCTCACAGAAGTCCTTTTATAAAGAGACCCCGTAAGCATGTATTCAGTATAGACGGTGGGCATTAGTACCAAAGCAGTGGCATGTGAAGGTATGTGACACGTACGAGGGCTACTGGGACTCAGGTAACGGATGGTCTAGTCTAGGCTCATTATCGGACACAGAAATGAGACCTTTGTACCAGTCTATGTAGGTAATCTTGTTTTATTTCTGACAGCTCTCTCTCTCTCTCTCTCTCTCTCTCTCTCTCTCTCTCTCTCTCTCTCTCTCTCTCATCCAAGCCGGAACTAGATCACCTGCACGCGAAATTAACAAACCTCATTCGTGAGACAAAAGAACGAAATTAAAATGAATATCGAAAAAAAAATGGATCCATCACATTAGCTTTTTTCCCTCACAATGGACAATACCCCATCACACACACACACACACACACACACACACACACACACACACACACACACACACACACACACACACACACACACACACACACACACACACACACACACACACACACACACAGGCCAGCAAGCAGTTCCACAAGTTTTCGTCCTCTGTTGCAAAATGTTTTACTCATATTTTTTTTTTACTAACTTGTAGAGAACAATATTTCTGTGATTTTTCTTTTTTTAATACTCCCTGCCTACAGTTGGAACAAAAGATCAAAACAAATAAGCATCAAAACAACCTAAAACAATAGATAAACAAAAGAGCCTAACTTGCAACCAAACGGAAAACAAAAAATGGAAACTATCGTAACAAAGAAAAACTATAACAAAGCAAGGAAATCACGAACTTAAAAAAAAAAACACACACTGGAAAATCAAAACAATACGAAAACAAACATACAACATCGAAAATATCATCATCATCATCATCAACAAAAACAACAACAACAACAACAACGATAGCACACCACGACCCCAACATAAAAAAAAAAAAAAAAAAAAAAAGATGGACGTGAGAAGCTGTAACCAGGAGGGGAAGGGAAGGGAGGGGAAGAGGAGGAGGGGAGAGAAAAGGGAGGGGAAGAGGAGGAGAGAGAAAAGAGAGGGGGGGAGGAGGAGAGGAGAGAAAATACAGAGGATGAAGGGAAGGATGAGAGGAAGCAACAAAGTGAAGGGGAGGACGGGAGGATGGATTGAATGGTGAGGGGAAGTTGGAAAGAGGAAAGAAAGGAAGGGAATGGGAGGGGAAAGGAAAGGAAGGGAAGGGAAGGGAAGGGAAGGAAGGAAGAATAAGTGAGGATAGAACAGGGAATGAGGGAGACAGGAAATGAGGGGAAAGGAAAGGAAAGGAAGGGAAGATGAGGAAGGAAAGACAGGAAAGGGGATGGGAGTGAAATGGAAAGTAGAGGGAAGGAATGAAGGAAGACTAAGTGAGGATAAAACAGGAGATGGAAGAACTGGAAATGAATGGAAAGGAATGGGGGAAGAGGGAAGATGGGGAAGGAAAGATACGGAAAGGAAGGGAAAGGAAAGGAAAGGATAGGATGGAAAGGAATATTAAGTAAGGATTAAAAGAAATGGAGGGAAAAGGAGAAGAGAATGGGAAGGAGACGGAAGGGAAGATTAGGAAGGGAACCAATGGGGGAGGAAGGAATCAGCGGAGGGGAGGAAGCAGACAGAGAGACGGAAGAAGGGTGAAGAAGAGGAGTTAATGTGAGGCCAGATGGGAGATTGAGAATGAAAGGGAAGGGATGGGAAGGAAAAGGGTCAGACTGGAGGACGGGAGGGGGGAAGTGGAATGGCAAGACGAGGGGAGCAAGGGGGAGTGAGCAGAAAGGGAAGGGGGCGAAATGAGGAGATGAGAAGATCCTTTGAGACGAGGGAACGCCACTTTCCATTGCTGGGGAAGAGACCCGCCGCCACCCTGTGCTACGAGGATCTGTGTGTGTGTGTGTGTGTGTGTGTGTGTGTGTGTGTGTGTGTGTAGGGTGGAGTGGTCATGCGGAAACTGTTTTGTCTGAGTGAGAATCTAATACGTTAACCAAGGAACCCATGCAAGGACATACCACTGCACCCTCTTCAATGACCGCCCCAGGGTGGAACTGAACCATGGTCTTGGCTGCTAGATTCCTCCGCTACCTGCCCACCCACAGAACACTCCCACAATACGAAGAGAAGAATGGGAATAAGAGAAAAGAAAACGAAAATAAGACGAAAATTAGGACTAAAAGGAAGTGAGAAATATTAATAAGGAGGATGAGAATAAGAGGGAAGGAGTGGAGGAGGATGGGGAACTGAGGAATATGGGGAAGTAAATAATTAAATAGGGAGGCTTGGGGATTAGAGAATATTGGAAAGATCAGGATGAGGGAGTATAAAATGGCGGGATGGGTGAGGGAGATGGGGAGAATGAGGGAGAAGGATAGTGGGGAAGAGAAGGATGATGGAGAGAGGGAGAGAAGTGGAAAGGGAGGGAGGGGAGAGAGTGGGAAGGGGTGAGGAGACGAAAGGAAAGATGGGAAGAGAAGGAGAAGATGGGAAAGGGAAAGAAGGGTGACCAGGAGGCGAGGGAGAATAAGTGTGAGGAAGGAGAAGACGGTGGGGAGTGGCGAGGAAGAATACGGAAAGAATTACGTAAAAGGAAGGAAGTGAGAAAGAATGAGTAGGGACGAAGGGAGGATGTGAAGAGGTATGGAGTGTTTAGGAAGGAAATGCGGGGTAATGAAGGGTGAAGGAGAAGGAAGAAATTGGAACAGAATGAGGAAGGAAGTTGGAAAGGAAGAAGGAAGGAGAAAAGGGTGGGGAAAGGATCTGGAAGAAGGTAAAAAGGGGAGAGGGAGGAAGCCAAGAATGGGGAAAGAGTGAGATAGGGAAGAACGACAAGGATGGGATGGAGGAATGAATGAAGCGAGGATGAGTAGGGAGGATGGACGGGAGAGAAGGAGGGGAGGGGGAGGAAGGAAGGAAGAGAAGGGGGTAGGGAGGAGAAAGGAATGAGAAGATTGCTGAGATAATGTTGGGCGGTAACGGGAGAGAAGGAGGGGGGATGAGGGGTAGGGGAGGGGGAGGGATGATGAGGGAGCGGGGTAGGGGAGGGGGAGGGATGATGAGAAGGGGGAGGGGGTGATAAACAACAACAATAAGAGGGGGAGGGGGGAGAAGGGAGGGGAGGTAGCCCCGCATTGCAGCTTCGACGGGTTGGCCTAGTGCAGTACCCCCTCCCCCGTTACACACACACACACACACACACACACACACACACACACACACACACACTGCCCTTGGGATGTATGTTTATGGACGCAGAGTTATTTACTACATCAGTTAATCGTTGTTTGTAGTTATCATTATCTTTATTACTCCGACACGGAACACAACTCTCTCTCTCTCTCTCTCTCTCTCTCTCTCTCTCTGTATATTTCAAGGGTTTAAAGGTATCAGCCTAAACAAAACTGGAGGACAGAGGGAAGAAGGAAAATGACCAGAGAGAGAGACAACGTAGAAACAGAAGACAGACTGAAATTAGACAATATAAAGAGAAAGAATAAAAAGCAGAAAGAAGACACGCAAAGAAACATGAGAGACGGAAAGACAGATAATTGCGACAAACAGAAAGATACACAGTTGTCAGAAAGAAAGGCAGAGAGAGTTTAGAAAAGCATAAAGCTAGACACATCGTTGAAGAAAACAATCAGACAAGACAGACAGAGAGGAATGTAGGGACAGATAGAACACAGACATATAAACAGACGATGCAGAGAGACAGAACTAGAACGCAACCAGAGACTGCATACCTCCAGCAACGCCAATATAATTAATGATTCACTGCTGTAACTCCTCTTTCCTTCAAACGAATGCTTTGACGGTCTCACATAGTCAAATTAATTCTACGGTCTTTGCCTACCCCGCCATACAATCAAAGAGAGAGTTTACAGAGAAAATGTGTTATTTATGCTACACCCTGACCCGGAACCACGTCAAAACCTACACACCTCTTCCTTGACCCACTGTCCACGTATCCACAACATATCACTGAGATCCAGTAATGACTTTGTGATATAGTTACACAGACAAACAAACACGGATGAATACATAAGAAGAAAATAAACATAATTCTGACGCAGAAAACAGACATAGGTTCATATACTGCAAGACGGTGAAAGGCAGACAGACTGGCGTGGAAACAGAAAGACAGACAAACGAACACAAAGTAGACACGAAAATGGGGAAAGGCAAACAAAATAAGGAACAATCAAAGAGATAAACACACAGACAAAGAAAAAGAAAAAAAAAAAAGGCAGATATAATGAGATGGAGACAGAGAAAGCGCCAAAAGAAAAAACAGAATGAGAGGAATGGACAAACAGACAAATAGACGCACAGTTGGTGATGACCTACAAATATTTACTGTAAAGAGGATTAGGCCTGTGTGTGTGTGTGTGTGTGTGTGTGTGTGTGTGTGTGTGTGTGTGTGTGTGTGTGTGTGTGTGTGTGTGTGTGTGTGAGAGAGAGAGAGAGAGAGAGAGAGAGAGAGGGGGGATCTGTTGACTATATACACAGAGCCATTCCTCTGGGAGTGAGGGGAATCTCTCTCTCTCTCTCTCTCTCTCTCTCTCTCTCTCTCTCTCTCTCTCTCTCATCCACTCTTTCTCACTTTCAATACACCTTCTCTCAAATTTACTCACACATCCAACTCTCAAATGCACTCACTATCTCGCATTCGCTCTTCCTCACGCAAATCATGACACTCACGCAATTCACTCTAGTCACCCACTCTCTCTAATGTACTCAATCGCACTCACTCAAACATCTCTTGCTCTCACTCAATTCCTGCACTCAATTTTCATGCACTCACAAACCCACACCCACTCACTCAAACTCACACTCAACCTCAACGCACTCATTCAAACCTTCAGTCACTCACGCAGTTTTCAGCACTCACTCAAACGCACACTCATCATCTCACTCATTCACTCAAACCAGGTCACATATTCGCAGTCACTCATTCACTCAACCTCACACTCACTCAATTTCCTGCACGCAATTCTCTCACCTGCTCTCACTCAAATTTCCTGGTGACTCACGAATCCACTCACCCAAGGCTTCACACTCTCACTCACTCAATGCTACACACACACACCACACACACACACACACACACACACACACACACACACACACACACATTCACATTCCTTCACCCCACCTAATCTCTCACCTTCACTCTTATTACAACGGGAACTCTCTCTGCACACACACACACACACACACACACACACACACAAACTCTCTCTCTCTCTCTCTCTCTTTCATCCACCTTACCTGAAAAAATCACGATGACAATAACCTCCTCTACTATTAAAAAAAAAAAAAAAAAAAAAAAAAAAAAAGCTTTCAGCCATCATACTTTTTATCTCCATCAGCATCCAAAAATTCAAAACTTTTTTTTTTTCACTTTTCAATATACCTTTTAATCCCGGAAAAAAATTACACGATACGATTTCTTTTTGTTATTTTTTCGTAAACTTTGAGAGTCCAGGTTGAGGGGAAAAAAAGGAATTGTAAGTTTTTGTGGTGATTTTTTTGTAAGCTTGGACTGCATGGGAGGGTTAGAGGAGGAGGAGGAGGAGGTGGAGGAGGAGGAGGAGGAGAAGGAGGAGGAGGAGGAGGAGGAGGAGGAGGAGAAGGAGGAGGAGGAGGCAACACTACACCCCAAAATACAAGAAAAAGAAATTATTAGGTAAAGAAGACGAACGATAAAAAGTTCACTCAACTTACCCAAAGATTTCGTTCACTCGTCTTAACCTTCAAAGCAAGAGGCAAATTACGAAACTTTACTGGAAAACGATACAGACGAAGAATTTTAGAATATATGTATCTGTTTATATCATCCAATCTTTTACTGTCCCGTCAAGAGCGTTGGTGTCCGGAAACTACTCATGACCAGTCGCGGTTCCATGAGTAGTATTCTGCCAGCATTAAACCTGAACAACATCTGGGATAGTAACCTTCACGGACTACTGCCTGCTACAGCGTCTTAACCTACGTTACCACCAGGCGTCCACGTATCCAGTTTATAACACACGCCTAAAGAAAATATCAAAGGGATTTAGCCTACATAGTCAGCACCTAAATTAGATGCCGAATTCCATACTTTTTTCCTTACTACCGTCACAAGATTTTATTCAGCTTCTATACAGGGGACGGACAAGCTAGCATATGCAAGGACACACTACCAGCATCTACCTTAAATGATTACCTGGGCTTGGATCTGAACCCTGGACACGGGGCAAACACAGAATAAGCTCACAACAGAACCTCTCTCTCACAACCCCACAATTACAACCTCACATCCCATAACCCTACACCCACAAACCCCACCCGTGCTACAACCTCACGCCATTACAACTCCACATCTCACGACCACCCAACCCCCATAATTATAACCTCACACACCACAGTCCACAAACCCTCCACGAGAGCCTCACTTCACCACAACATCACACACCACAACCTCATACCCCACAAACCTGCCATAATTACAACCTCACACCGCCACAAACCTCCACAACTACATCCTCAAACCCAACAAACCTCCACAACTATCTCCTCATACCCACCCAATCCCACAATTATAACCCCACACCCCACAAGCTCCCACAATCAACCCCACAACCCACACAATCAACCCCACAACCCACACAATCAACACCACAACCCACACAATCAACACCACAACCCACAAGTTCCCACAATCAACCCCACAACCCACACAATCAACCCCACACGTTCCCACAATCAACCCCACACCCCACAATCAACCCCAGCAAGTGAAGGACGTGGAGTAATTCGGTCTGTCTTGCGTGGCCGGTAATTTATCTCAGTCTTCCAAACTTTTTATAGCGGAATGTTAAATTAAATGTGCCGCCTACGCATGGTCTATGAGTGTCCCTGGTGTCGCTTGCCATTACAGGGAGGCCGTATTCTAGGGGGTTATAAGGAGACTTCGTAACACCTCCTTCTAAGCGACTTATTTTGCACATTCCACCTTGATGTTTTCCAATACGGTTTTCATATAGTTTTAATAACACACAATATTCAGGAGTAACGCTCAGAATAAACAGCTAAAGGAGACATTTTAGGGGATCCCCAAAGCCAGATACAATTAAGATGTGCTTTTACGTGGATTGTGAAGCATGTGATTAAAGTAGGAGACATATATATACATTCTCTGGCTCTTACACACACTCTCTAGTAAATAACATTCGCTGGGGTGACTTGGAAGAAAATACCAGAGTCGTCGCGAGCCTTGAGAGGGTTCTGGTATCCGTATTAACACACTGAGGCAAGTATGACTCACTCTTATCTCGTATGACTCACTCTTATCTCGTATGAGTCACTCTTATCTCGTAGGACTCACTCTTACCTCGCATGGCTCACTCTTGTTTCGTAGGACTCACTCTTATCTCGTAGGACTCACTCTCATTTCGTCTGACTCACTCTTATCTCGTCTGACTCACTCTTATCTCGTCTGACTCACTCTTTTCGCGTAGGACTCACTCTTATCTCGTAGGACTCACTCTTATCTCGTAGGACTCTCTCTTATCTCATATGACTCACTCTGATCTCGAATGACTCACGTTTATCTCGTATGACTCACTCTTATCTCGTAGGACTCACTCTTATCTCGCAGGACTCATTCTTATATCGTGTGACTCACTCTTATCTCGTCTGACTCACTCTTACCTCGTCTGACTCACTCTTATCTCGTAGGACTCACTCTTTTCGCGTAGGACTCACTCTTACTTATCTCATGTGACTCACCCTTATCTCGTATGACTCACTCTTATCTCGTCTGACTCACTCTTATCTCGTATGACTCACTCTTATCTCGTAGGACTCACTCTTATATCGTGTGACTCACTCTTATCTCGTAGGACTCACTCTTATCTCGTATGACTCACTCTTATCACTCCAAAAATAATCTGGCTTTCAGTTAGCATTAAATACGAGAAGACGCGACCATGAAGTGATCACCTGTAAAAAGAAAGAGAGAGATAAAAAAAAAGAAGGAAAGAATGAGAGAAAGAGAGAAGAAAATAGAGAAAGAACGAAAGAAAGAGAAAGAGAGAAAGAAAGAGAGAAAGAAAAAAAGGAAAGAAAGAGAGAAAGAACAAGGAAAATAAAAAAAAAAAAGACAAAGAAAGAAGAACAGAAAAGGGGCGAAGGAAAACTCATACTTAGATACTCCGTAATAAATTTGTTATGCTATGCGGTATCAGTTATCAGTTCTCATTTATTAATTACAATAACGCTAAAACATAACAAAACTAAAATGTGTGCTAATTTCAGGTCTCTAAAAATAGGAGTTTCAGGGCCGTGCTTCAGGTGCCATAGAAGTCTGCGGTGCAACTTTTTCTCAGCGATTTATTTATTTATTTATTTATTATTATTATTATTATTATTACCTTGACATTATCCTCTGTGTTACTGATGCAAACTATGTCGATATTAAAAAAAGACATAAACAAAATGCAAGATACTATAAAAGTGTAATACGTAAAATAAACCGCTGAAAAAAGGCCACACGAAATCTCCACAGCCACTAAAAACTACCGAAAATGTTATAATACTAGTTAAGAAAATCTCTACCAATTTTTATAGGGCCCACTCAAAGGCCGGATCCTTTCTACTGAACCACCCTTGTTTGTAGCCAGAATTAAACGCTCCCTCATACTGGTAAAGTACGAATGATGAAAGGGTGTTTGTAGTGAGTAATGAAGGGGAAAGCAGTAGTGGTGTAATGGTTTGCATGTTTCAGTATGCGGGCTATATGTCAGTGCTGGAATCGAAAGGGTGAGAATATTCACTAACATATGAAAAGACATACTGCCAACACCCAAAATATATCGAAATTATCATATTTGAGAGTGAGAGAGAGAGAGAGAGAGAGAGAGAGAGAGAGAGAGAGAGAGAGAGAGAGTAAAAAAAAAGAAAAAGAAGAGACTACCCATTTAACTTCAGCATCAAAACAACTTCTTGAAAAACTACATAATTAATTGTTCTCCTTCACGATATATCAATTACAACTCACAAAGAAGAGTAGATTAACTAGGGAATATATATATATATATATATATATATATATATATATATATATATATATATATATATATATATATTGGGGAGGGGGGTTGTTAGGGGAGCATATGAGAGACAGCCTAAGTGCAGAGTGCTGTTGTCTGGGGTGATGTGGTGAGCTGGTCGTGATGGCTGTATTTATTTGTCTGTCTGTCCATCTGTCTACCGCATTTGTCTGTCTGTCTGTCTATCAATCTATCTGTCGGTCTGTCTATCTGTCTGTCTACCGTATTTGCTTATCTATGTATCTATCTATCTGCTGGTGTCTGCCTCTCTGTGTGTCTATATATCTACCTATTTATAATACACCCGCTTGCGTCTCGTCATTATCTTTATGTATAAGTAACCTGTTCTTCATTTTTGCGAATCCAGGAAACTATCAATACATATTAGTATATTTACTGATACATACATACAGAGATAGATAGACAGACAGACAGACATAAAGAGAACCTGATTGATTAGACAGATATATAACACTTTAATCAACAGCACTCCCTCTACTTCTTTCCATACACAGTATTCTAAATTATTTCATATCCTGTCAGCTTATCCATCTACTTATCTATTTACCTATATCTACCACTCTACTTACTATTCTCCTGTTTATCTACCTCGTTATCTATCTCTCAATCTATCTTAAACTTTATCGGTGTAATTTTTCATCAGTTTTACCAGCCTATGAAATTCTGCCTTAAATTACCTTTTCCCCTCTCTCTCTCTCTCTCTCTCTCTCTCTCTCTCTCTCTCTCTCTCTCCACAATATTACTTATGCAAGTAAGGTCAAGATCTTCATAATGTACCGTGTATATTAATGCTAATCAGTTTGTAAGTTAGCGAAACACACACACACACACACACACACACACACACACACACACACACACACACACACCCTGCACTCACAGCCACCCACAAATATCCCGACAAAAAAAACAAACTAGCGATATAGAAAAGATGTTGCACTCTCCCCCCTCCATGCACACACTTGCAGACTCCACAATGTTGCCAAGCCCTCCAACCCGGGTCTCTGAGTGTGCTGTTCATTCTCATAACATTTTGGCTGTTCGGATTTCTCATGGGCAAGAAAGAGAGAAAGAAAAAGAAGACAGAAAAGAAAAAAGGGTGTGCTACCTGAAATACAATATGCTTCCAAGAGTTCGGATTGTTTTTTTTTTTTTTTCGTTTATTTGTGCCTCTTCGGAACATGGAATAGCTATAAGTCTGGAAATAATAATAGTAAATAATAATAATAATAATAATAATAATAATAATAATAATGGTTAACGTTTCTCACCTCTTCCCTAGCAGTCTCCCTTCAGCCCAAACACAACTTTTATAACTTATTGACAAAAAAAAAAAAAAACTTATTCTGACAACAAAAGCTTTATTCACCTCACGGATGACCCTCCCCTCCTCCAGGCTGGGGGAGATGGAAGTAACCTTAACAACAGCCGATTTGCGATTTGTTTTCACCCGACGGAACTGAGCCATTGACAAGCTGAATACTAACTCGTGGATGCATGAAAATCGATGACCCTAAGATATGAAGGAATGAGCCTCCTGTGTTTCTATACTCCTTTTACTCTAACTTGGCTTAAAACTGCCATCTCTGCATCTTTAGAGCTAATTTCGTCAATAGGTTTACACTATTATATGATGCTAGTCACGAAGAAGTGTTACGGAAAGAATACAAAGCTGGAGCACTGTCTTTCTCCGTCACTAATCTACGTAAACTAAGCTGCAAAAGGATGAAAATTTAAGCCAAGTAAAAGTGAAAAGAGTATAGTCAAATTAAGTCTCCAGTCTGACTACGCTTGGCCATTTGCTGAGCTGAAAAGGGTTAAGGAATTCTGCCAAGTTAGAATAAACACACTATATGCTCCACCAGTCTGCTGCTTCGCCTGATTTACCTTCTTGACCAAACCTCTTCTTTTCTTATCCTCCGAGAGAGAGAGAGAGAGAGAGAGAGAGAGAGAGAGAGAGAGAGAGAGAGAGAGAGAGAGAGAGAGAGAGAGAATCAGACGCTTTTATTCACCTTAGGAAATAGGCTATACTCCAAGGCTTTTGAAATCAACCCCTCCAGTCCGATTACTCATTTTCTTTTTCCTTCTTTTGTTTTATGCTCTCACCAGACAATTTTATTCAGCATGTAAGAGGTTTTAAAAACTGGAGGGGTTAGATACACGATACCGGGTACCCTTCACCATTCCCTTTAATTCCAGAGGTCTTACGTAAGCTGAATAAAACCGTCTGAAAATGCACGAAAACATCGTGTCACTGAACTGAAATAGTTACGCTGAGGAAAACCGTCTGGCGTTACCCTGAATAAAATATCTAAGCGTCAGTCCGTATACCAAAATGGCACACTTAAGGAGAGGAAGAGGAGGAGGAGGAGGAGATGGGAAGCGAGAAAGAACAATCAATAAACGAGGAGGATGAGGAGGAGGAGGTGGAGGAGGTGGGATGCAAGAACTAAAAATCAATGACCAAGGAGAAGGAGGAGGAGGGGGAAGATGTGGAAAAGGGGAAAGAGGAAGAAAATGATGGCAAGGAAGAAAATAGTAAGGTTGTGTGTGAGTGTGTTCCAGCCAATGTCTCTCTTTATTTATGCGACAGGCCACCCGAACTTTATTTAGAAACTTTATAAAGCTTATGTCCTGTCCTTATCTCTTCCATACTTTACTTTCAAGATGTCAGGTCAGGTCTAATAGTGTTTATACTTTTTCCCTGAGACTGGCTAATGCGGTGATGGTTTGTCTTTTGTTATTTTTCCTTACTTCTGTGTCTAAGATTGTTTCTCGGAAGTCGTGTGTAAGACGTGTTTGTTTATATATTTGTCTTGAGTCGTGTCGAAGCTTCTTTATATTTTCTTCCCGAGCTTAGGTGAGTTTAAGATTATCGCTTTATATGTTGTGTGACTAAAATTATTATTCTAAATGTTTACCTTTATCTAAAAATGTTTACTAAGACGCTGTTTATATTCCATCTCTACTCATACAACCAACAAACATTCACAACCAAACTGGAGTGAATACTGAAGTGATTTCTAGCTAGAGTGAATGCTGAAGTGATGTATAATTAGAGAATGCTGAAGTGATATACAACTAGAGTGAATGTTGAAGTGATATATAACAAGAGTGAATGCTGAAGTGATGTATAACTGGAATGTTGAACTGAAATATAATCAGAGTGAATGTGGAAGTGGTATGTAGCTTGAGTGAATGTTGAAGTGAAATATAACTAGGGTGAATGGTGAGGTGATGTATAATTAGAGTGAATGCTGAGGTGATGTATAACCAGTGAATGTTGAAGTGATATCTATACAATTATATTAGGACCTAAAAACACTTAACACTTATTCTCAGGCTCCTGTGACTCACTCTCAGCTGAATAAAATCGTCAGGCGTTAACTGCAATAAAAAACCGCAGAAAAATCAACCACCACGAAAGGCTTAAGAATCGTATTTTAAGGGGCTCTGGCGATTTCCTTAACACCCCTTCCTTGGCGATTTATTTTGCCCATTTTACCTTATAATTCTCTTGCACGCCATTAATATCGTCTTAATATTGTCAGTTTGAATAAATGAATAAATAAATTGTTAATTGTGGAAAAATACATTGCGATTTTTTATGGACAAATTTATGAAGACTTCCACTCACCTCTCCACCTGATTTTTTTTTTTAACACATTCTAACTTAACTCTTTCATTTTACGTATTCTAACTTACCCCTTTCATTTCACATATTCTAACTTAACCCTTTCATTTCACATATTCTAACTTACCTCTTTCATTTCACATATTTTAACTTACCCCTTTCATTTTACGTATTCTAACTTACCCCTTTCATTTCACATATTCTAACTTAAGCCTTTCATTTCATATATTCGAACTTAACCCTTTCATTTTACGTATTCTAACTTAACCCTTTCATTTTACGTATTCCAACTTAACCCTTTCAGCACGATGCGTCTTTACCCACGTCAGCCATAAAACGTAATAAAGTCTTGCCTCCTCCAGACGATTTTATCCATCTTGGCGGAGGCTTTAAGAGAGATGGGAGGCTAAATAGGCCCTTTATATATCCCTAAAATACGCAACAGCTCCCTGAAGCTGAATAAAATCGTCTGGTGGTGGTCTGATGGAAAGGGAACCTGGGCAGACTAATTAGAGTATAAACACGAAGCACCTGAACTTTGACCTTTGACCTTGACCTGTGACCTTGACCCTGAGTTAACTTGCACCATCACTGAACTATTTTTTCCCATCCCCACACTCAATGTACCGTATGAGTCAATTTTCATCAAATCGGATCAGGCACTAATGACAGTTAACATGCATACAGTCATACACATACATACCACATATACAGTGCATATACGAGTACACTGCATACATATATACATACAGTATAAACACATACATACATACATATGTTACATACCTGGTTCTTACATATACATTCATACATACATACAGAAATAAATGTTCAAACACACATACATATACTGTATATCCATACATTCATGTATACACACACATACACATATAAGAGTACATACACACACACACACACACACACACACACACACACATATATACACACCGACTCGACCACAACAGACACCGCTAACCACCACCAAATTCATGGAGTTAACATTCCATTCCTGCAGCACCAGACAATTTTACTGTACTAAAATGAGCCTCGCAGACCACTTAAACATATAGGACTGTGCCTCTGATTATTCCACTACTAACTGATTTTCCTTAGCTGAGGAAAATCGTCTGGAGATAGCAAAAATAAAACACAGAAGACGTCACAGTTATGAAAGGGTTAATGATGGTGGTTGTGGTAGGGATGCTGGTAGTCGTGGTGGGGATCGTGGTAGTTGTGGTAGGGATGGTGGTAGTAGTGATAACCTTAAAGCTGTGTGTTACTCCCTACTACTTTAAAGGGGCCACCACTCTCTCTCTCTGTCTCTCTCTCTCTCTCTCATTCTAACTGGTTGTGTGTGTGTGTGTGTGTGTGTGTGTGTGTGTGTGTGTGTGTGTGTGTGTGTGTGTGTGTGTGTGTGTGTGCAAAGAGAGAGAGAGAGAGAGAGAGAGAGAGAGAGAGAGAGAGAGAGTTATTCGTCCAGTATTGACAGTGAAGACACACAAGTGACGATATGTTCAATGTACAGTTCCTCTCTCTCTCTCTCTCTCTCTCTCTCATTAACTTTTTCCTTCTCTATCTTTAAACTCCTCCACTTCCCTCTGTCTCTCTCTCTCTCCCAATTATCTTCACTCTCCAATTATTTCTTTTTCGCCTCTCTTTCTCTCTCTCTCTCTCTCTCTTCTTAGGGAGGATGAAGGGGAAGCAAATAAATTGAAATAGGAGGCTGAAGAAAGGAGGAAATGAATACGGAAGAGAAAATGAGAGAAACGAAATAAGAAGATGAGGAAATAAGAATGAAATAAATAAGTGGAGGAAGAGAGGAATTTAATCACGTCAACGCGGAAGAGGAAGACAACAGAAGAAGGAAGAAAAGAAGGAGGAGGAGGAGGAAGAATGAGCACAAAAGAACCTACTGAAAATAAAAGGAAGAGGAAGATACAGAGAAGGACTAGAAAAGAAAAGAAGCCATGAAGGAAAGGTTACGGAAAAGGATGAATAAGGAAGGAACAAGGTAATGTTTAGGGAAATAAGAGAAACAGATGAAATGACTAAGGAAGAGAGAGAAAGGGGGAAAGGAAGAGGGAGGAGGAGGCACAAAGACTAAGATAATGTTTAGGGAGATAGAAGCAAGGGAAGTAATAACTAAGGAAACGGGAGAGGGAAAGGAAGAGGGAGAAAGGAGAGGAAGAGGGAGGAGGAAGGACAAAGACTAAAGAGTACGTAGAGCGAGAGGAAGAAGGAGGCACTAGGGCGAACGAAAATGAGAAAGACGAAGAGGGAGAGATTTACAAGGAAAGCATTGAGGAGGGGAAGAGGGAGGGAAGAAAGAAAAAAAGAGTAAAGAACAGAACACGAAGAAAATGCAAAATAACGAAGAGCAAGAGAACAATTGAGTACGGAGAAAGAAAAGAGGAAGAGGGGAAAGAAAGACAAGAAAAACAATGGAAAAGAGGAGGAAGAGGGAGAGGAAAGAGACCAAAGACCAGGAAGAGGATGAACACGAAGGATACAGGAGAGGAAGAGGACAAAAGACTAAGGAGGAAGAGAAGAGGAAGAGGACAAGGGAAGAGGCACAAAGTTGGCAAAAGAGGTCAGGCTGGCGGGTCAAATGTGCTTACGTCATCACCAGCCAGGCGCCCGGCAGAGGGGCAGACTGGCAGACAGGCAGACTTGCAGACAGACGATGTAGGTGGGAGAGTAAGAAAGCAGGCAGCCAGAAGTAGATGGGAGAAGCAGACACGCAGGAGGAAGTAGATGGGGGATATGCAAGCAGGAAGGCATGAATTAGCATATGGGAGAAGAAGACAGGCAGATACGCAAGCAGAAGTAGATGAGGAAGTGGGGAGGCAGGGAGGCAGGCAGGTAGAAAGCAGAGGTAGACAGCCAGACAGACAGACAGGCAGATTAACAGACTGGATGACGAACGAGGGAACAGGCACATAGGCGAACAGACAGGGAGAGCAGACAGACAGACAGACATGATGACAGACTTGGGGAAAGGCAGATAGGTAAGCAGGCAAATGGGCAGACAGACGCAGACGGGAACAGAGAAAAAAACAGACAGACACACACACAAGAAGAGAGGAAGACAGACATGAGAGGCAGACGGCAAAACAAGAAAGAAGACAGACAGACAGAGGGATAGAGATAGACAGCAGGCAATAGGATGAGACAGACAAAACGGGAAGATAGGAGGCAGGACGGTTGACAGGACAGGCAGATAGGGCAACAAGCAGACAGGAGGAGAAGCAGACAGGAGATACAAGCAGGCGGATGGGAAAATAAGCAGGCATGCAGGCAAGCAGACAGACAGGAGAGAAAGACAGACGGGTGAGTAGAAAGGCAGTCAGGCCGACAGACAGACCTGGGAAAGGGCGAACGAGAGAAGAGGCAGACAGAAGCAGCAGACAGGACAGGAGAAGACAGAATGATAGGCAAGCAGACAGACAGCAAATACAGACATACAGAGAGAGAGAGAGAGAGAGAGACGAAAAGGAGGAAACCATTTACTACGCTGGGAGGTAACCATAACACCAATGACGGACGCCTGGTTGTTAAGGAAGTTTAAGTACTATGACGTCGTCCAGAAGGGTTTAAATCCTAGGAATATTTGAGGTTTACTGCTCACATACTGCTATTCATGGACGAGTGACTAGGCTCTATATCTTCTGTGATTGGACTGAGTAACCTAGCCCAGGACCCCTACGCTTCTAATGGGGCACTAATGGACTGGACTATTATAACAGTAGTAGTAGTAGTAGTAGGGTAGTAGTAGTAGTAATAGTAGTAGTAGTAATAATAATAATACCATCATCATTATCATCACAACCGTAGTAGTAGTAATAATAATAATAATAATAATAATAATAATAATAGAGGTTAATGTGTCTTCTTTCACAGTATCATGAATTACTGCTTACACTAAATATCGTAATCACATACACAGATTAGCTGATTATTCACAAAACAGTTTGTGCCCTACTTGAACCCTAATTATTACTAAGAGAACCAAAATTGAACCTCTCTCTCTCTCTCTCTCTCTCTCTCTCTCTCTCTCTCTCTCTCTCTCTCTCTCTCGTCACAGGAAGGAAGGGGGACAAAGGAGGGGAAGTGAAGGAAATGGGCAATGAAGGGAGAAAGAACGAAGGGCAAGGGGGATATACTGACTAAGTGACGCCTTGAAGCACTGGTGTCCCTCTGTCTTCACCTGATGGAACTGGGTCAATCATAACTTCAATCCCATACTGTGGTTGCAAAAAATTCGACGAGCCTTAGATATGGGGTAGGAATGCGTCTCCTTGGTTACTAGTCAAACCTACCCTTCAATCTGACAGGCCACCAACCCACCTTGAAGGGGTTTGGGAGGGACTTTTCTTCCTGTCAGAGTCGTGTGCTTATTCATGCTGCCTCCAGACGATTTTATTCAGCTTAAGGGGGACGTCAGGCGGTGGAGGGGTTAACTGAAGGATGTATCTAGCCCCTCCAGTTAGAGACGCCTATCTTAAGGTGAATAAAATCGTCTGGAGATGGCAAGAAGAAAATAAACAACGCCTCATCGGATTCCAAGGGTTAGTTCTCTTCAATACGATGCCGTATTAATTTATTCTTGTTGCCTCCTGACGATTTTATTCAACTTTCAAGACGGATTTCTGGTACCAAAGCGACAAATGAAAGTTAAAACAGTCTTCCAAAACTGAACACAAGCATCAAGAGATCGTAGAAAAAAAAAAAAATCTGTCTGAAGGGGTTAAGTGGTTAACATATGGTGACAGACAGACAGGCAAACGAACAGACAGTGTACAGGAAGACGGGTGGATGTTAATGTACAATATACTATAGTCTACACGTGACGCTCAACACTTGCCCACCATCACTACAGCCATCCCCGCCACCATCATCATCATCATCACCACCATCCCTCCCACCAACACTAGAGTTACCATCATCACTACCCCTACCAACACCACAGTTATCACCATCACCACCATCTTCTGCTGAATAAAATCGTCTGTTCGTTGCATCAATGAAGTAACACCTCGGACTATAGATGTACAACTCTCTCTCTCTCTCTCTCTCTACACACACACACACACACACACACACACACACACACACACACAGGAAGACCGGTGGGTGTTAATGTATGAGAGGGTAAAATGCTGATGATCACAACCATCACGTGATCCTGACCGACCCGGTGAATTACACACACACAAACACACACACAAACACAGGATTTTAGTCCTGTAAATTAGATGATGGTGTTTAGAGTGATGGGAAGGCAGCGCTGATGATGACGATGATGATGATGATGATGATGATCACGATGACGGGGGCGGGGACTGAGGACGCGGTGTTTTTTTTTTTTTTTTAACAACAAATTTTAAAACTATTCAGTACTATATCAGCTTTTTTTTTTTCACTTTATCTTCCTTTTCATCTTGTCTTTTTCTGTTTCATCACTACATATTTCTAGGCTAACACATAAACAGAGGCGGCACAGCACCACACGAGGGCATCCTTTTCAATACATCCTACATTCCCGGCCAGAGTTCCCCACACCTCACCGAACATCCTTACGAGTCACAGTTTCTAATGCGCTGAAAAATTAACGACAAAAAACCTTTCGAGAAACATATAGAAGTGAAAATGAAAACCCTAAGATTCAGTTATAATGGTGTCAAAAGCCTACCCACGAGGGTCCCGAAACACAAAAAGCCGACCCCGAACGGCCCCCTGAAGTCCATCCACCTCTCGAATATCTCGCTCAGCGCCACCTTCAGCCTCCCCAACAAATCTCTCCTGCACTGGACGGAGAGTGAGAGCTGGGAGAGCAGTGCGTGTGGCTGGGGAAAAGAAGGTGAGGGAGCATCGGGAAGGGGAGGTGAGGGTGGAAGAGAGGTAAAACTGGAGGAAGGGCAGGTGAAGAGCATCGGGAAGTTTGTGCAGAACTCTTCATTCTCTCCACAACAGGTACGATGTGACCATCCACTATGCCATGACCCACACTTCCCCTGCTGCTTCACCCCCGTCCCCTCCGACAGCCCTTGTCACCCCTCCGGTCTCCATGCCAGCCCCGACTCTAGTCCCCACCTCTGTGTCAGGCCTGACCACCCGCCCTGCCACAGCCCCCACCACCCCTGCTGTCTGATTCGAGTTCCCGCCCCATGCGACAACATCCTGCAGGACCAAGCCACGCGGGACCAGCCCAATCAAGATCTCACCAGACGTAACCTGGCTACAGACGACCTGACCAGACGTGACCTGACCACCGATGATCAGGCCGTCTATGGCCAGGACGCTTCTGACAGAGACGTTTATGGCCAGGACCACTATGGCCAGGATGTCGCTGACCAAGACGTTTATGGTCAGGACCTCTATGGCCAGGACGTCGCTGACCAAGACGTTTATGGCCAGGACCTCTATGGTCAGGACCTCTATGGCCAGGACGTCGCTGACCAAGACGTTTATGGTCAGGACCTCTATGGCCAGGACGTCGCTGACCAAGACGTTTATGGCCAGGACCTCTATGGTCAGGACTTCTATGGCCAGGACGTCGCTGACCAAGACGTTTATGGCCAGGACCTCTATGGTCAGGACGTCGCTGACCAAGACGTTTATGGCCAGGACCTCTATGGCCAGGACGTCGCTGACCAAGACGTTTATGGCCAGGACATCTATGGCCAGGACGTCGCTGACCAAGACGTTTATGGCCAGGACCTCTATGGCCAGGACGTCGCTGACCAAGACGTTTATGGCCAGGACATCTATGGCCAGGACGTCGCTGACCAAGACGTTTATGGCCAGGACATCTATGGCCAGGACATCTATGGCCAGGACGTCGCTGACCAAGACGTTTATGGCCAGGACCTCTATGGCCAGGACGTCGCTGACCAAGACGTTTATGGCCAGGACATCTATGGCCAGGACGTCGCTGACCAAGACGTTTATGGTCAGGACCTCTATGGCCAGGACTTCTATGGCCAGGACGTCGCTGACCAAGACGTTTATGGTCAGGACCTCTATGGCCAGGACTTCTATGGCCAAAACGTCGCTGACCAAGACGTTTATGGTCAGGACCTCTATGGCCAGGACTTCTATGGCCAAAACGTCGCTGACCAAGACGTTCATGGCCAGGACCTGTATGGCCAGGACGTCGCTGACCAAGACGCGTATCGTATTCTTCAGTCTTCATAAACATTTTACACTGTTAACAGAGAACTTTTACGGAATGCTATTTCAAAATCCGGAGTTCAAACAAATTTCCTACCATCCTGAAGAGCCTGCATGACAACATGAATGCTAGTGTATCCACATGTGGGAGCAAATCAAAACCCTTCAATGCTGACGTGGAAGTAAAGCAAGAATGTGTCCTGGCTCCTGTCATTTTCAACATTTATCTCACTGTAGTCACCCTTTTATGTGACCAACAAATGAACCCAGATGCTGGAATAAAAATCTAGTTCCATCTAGACTAGGAGTTCTTAAAGTGGCATCTATTAAAGCACAATAAATTCAAAACTAAACAAATCACACACATTCTCTCTCTCTCTCAATGCTGAAGCAACTGAAGGAACAGGGTAAAATCTCATGGGTATTCCGCGAAACTTAAACGCCACGAAAAGGAAGTATAAATAGTCCAACTCTCTCTCTCTCTCTCTCTTGATGCCTCTGTTTGTATTCATGTTTGATGTACTGTAGTTATTGTGCCTTACTTTATTTTTCAGGAATCCACATTTTACTTGTTTGTGGCTTTTTTTTCACCATGTATTAATAATGTATTTTTCTCCCTTACCATCACACAACCTCAATTTTCTACACACACACGCACACACACATACACACACACACACACACAATTTCTTCGTTTTTGTTGTTACCTACGGGGATAATACGCCATCACAGGGAACTATTTCTCAACCTCATCCACTTTTTCTCTGCTCGTGGAAATAATTCACCAAAAACTCAAAATTCTCTCTCTCTCTCTCTTGATGCCTTATACCTTTATACTATTTTCAAAGACTCCCACGCCCTCCCACACATTCTCTGTCCCTCTCCCTCTCACTCCCACGCATCTGGCCTCTCTCTCTCTCTCGCTTCACAGCAACATAGGAGCATAAGGTTAGCAAGGCACAGCAGAAACAAGGGACAGTATAAGGAACTGGAAATACTGTTAAGCCAGAGAATTTCCCGGGGATACTGAAGAGAAATAGGGAAATAGGGAAGCTGTATAGGGAAATAGGGGGCTGGAAACTGAAGCAGGAGGGTGGAGATGGAAATAGGCATGTTGGGGATGAAAGCTGGTGGCAAAGGCGATAGGAAATAATCTGGAGATGATAAAAAAAAAAAGAAAAAAAAAAAAGAAAGAAATGGATAAGGAAATTTTCTGTAACAAGAGGAGACGGGAGGCTGGTGATGGGAATAAGGGGCGCTGATGGAAATAGGAAGCTGGGGATGAAGATTACGATTCCTAAAATGGGAATTGGCGGCTATAGTCTTTTTACCCTAACTTGGCTTAAAACTGCTATTAATCCATCTCGAATGCCGAGTTGCAACGCTAGATTAACATACGAATATTTGTGGTATTTACGTGTTTACAGTGTTACAACTCAGCATTCACGATGGAGGGAAGCCAATTTTAGGCCAGGTCAGAGTGAACGGAGTAGTGTAACGAGGGGGCACTCATTCCCACTTCACGGAAACGGATCATCGAAAATAATACAGCCACGACTCAACGTTCAAGTGGTGTGATTGGCCCAGTTCCGTCAGGTATACTCAAGTTAAAAATGATTGGGAAAAAAGTGAACGAATACAGTACCATTATGGAGGTGGTGATTAGCTAAGGAAAAAGAATGGAAAAAACGAACAAATCAAGAGAAGGGTTGGCGAGAGACTGGAGAGAGAGAGATTTGGCGATTTTTTTTTTTTTTTAAATAGGATGATATCTTTTCCACTTGATCCATGTTTGTACCCGGTAACAGTAACTGCAGTAGAGGTAAAACACAGGACAGTAAGAGAGATAGGCATGGAAATAAGTGGCTGAATTACGGAAAGGAAATAACGCCGGAAAAAAACAGGAAACACACACCTGAGACGGAGACAGGAATCGATATAAGGGAAATGGAGAGATAGTCGCATGTGGGGGACGGGAATGGACTGTGCAGAGGGAGAGATGGCCAGAAGATAGCGATTAATGAGAAATTCTGAAGGCTACAGTTGAGGACAGATGGGAGGAGGTGATGGAAGGAATGACTGGTTGGGAAAAAGAGATATAAGGGAGTGAAGATGATAAAAGACAAACTGATAATGAAAACACGGGATGGAATTTGTTTTACTCATGCAGAAAGACGGAATGAAGGACCGACAGTGTGTAAAAAACAGAAAACGTCACACAATAAAGATCCGCTCATTTCCAGATGCTCGGAGATATTCTGCAGTAAAAAATAAAGATCGCAGGCAGAGGTAAAGGCAGACATAGGAAGACAGTCTCAGAGTTGACCAGTTGTAAACACCAGCACATATTTCTGATATAAAAACATCGCTTATCTTTTGACTTTAACCTTAATATCCTTCGGTCCTAACTATGGCATTCTTTGGTCCATACCTTGGTATTTCTTCACCCAATACCCGGTTCATGGCTTAACTATACTCGTTTTACTTTAACTCGGCCTAAAACAGACATCTCTCCGTCATGACTGCTGAGTTGTAGCAATATATTTACACTACACTATGATGCTAGTCACGAAAAAGTGCTACGGAAAAAATGTGGAGCTGTAGTATGGTTTTTTCTGCCAATGGGCTATGAGAAATAAAAAACTAAAGGACAAAAATAAGGTAAATTTAGTTCTTTCACCTTAACCTGGCCCAGATTTTTGCCCTTTTGCAGCTTATTTCATGCAGCTCGGTGGCAGAATACGACAAAAACATTACATACCTTCCATAGCTCATCTTCGTGACTAGCATCATGTTCTAGTGCTAACCTCTTACTACTACTCAGCATTTAAGATGGAGAGATGGTAATCTTCGTCCATGTTAGAAGAATAGGGGTACAGTCGCTACACCCTGAGCGGCATTAGGCTATACCAGCGCTAAATACAACCCTTATAAGCGCCTGACCCCACTAAACCGTCCTGGGTCCTTTGTTGGCTATATCTTTACTAACCAAAGGAAATAAGGGTTTCTTGGAATACAGTAAAATATATGGCATGTTACCCTACGTAGTCACCTGAGGGTATTACTACATAGAGTGAATGGACGGTGGTGCAACCATTCAATTACAGAAACGAACAATCTTTAACAGACACCAATAAAGTGATGCCCCCCAAAAAAAATCCACATAAAATTATAAACAAAACTACCGTATAACTGGCACCTTGAGAGAGAGAGACAGAGAGAGAGAGAGAGAGAGAGAGAGAGAGAGAGATTCATAAACACGACATATCCTACACACAATATACACCCACGCAACACAGAGCTCAGTGAACTTCCACACACACACACACACACACACACACACACACACACACACACACACACACACACACACACACACATACACACACACACACACACATACAGAAAGGAATGACACAGGAACAACTGGGCTATATATAGATGACGATTCTGACACAAGCTCACTCAAACTTCATTTGTATTAAATTCCTATGCATGTTATTCTCTCTCTCTCTCTGTCTCTCTCTCTCTCTCTCTCTCTCTCTCTCTGTTATTCTATTATTTAAGTAAACATAAGATTCAAGTAATGTTTACGCAATAAACATTAAAGTTATTCTCTTATACGACCCTGTTGAAGGAGTATATTCAGCATCCTTTATATCAATAAATAAAAATAAATAAAAATAAATGATTCCAACAATAAGGTACACTACTATTGAAGAAAAACGAACTTAAAAGATTTCTTGTAAAAAAAAAAGTGATATTATTTAAGTTGGTGTTGAAAAGTGACGAAGTTGGCAAAGACACGTCATGCATTATAATTGCTTCTGGGAAAGAGGAAGGTGCTCAGGTGTTTCTCTCTCTCTCTCTCTCTCTCTCTCTCTCTCTCTCTCTCTCTCTCTCTCTCTCTCTTGTTTCTTTACACTACTCTATATTATTAACAGTAACTCTACCATGCTGTAGGTGTTCACTTTCTATACTCTCTCTCTCTCTCATACGCAGACAGATAGTATGATTAACTCTCAAATTCCTATGGCTTTCTCTTCGCTGAATAAACCGTCTGACGTCATACATAATACTTCAAGTGTTCTACTGGGCAGTGAAATAATGTCCTCAGGTGTTCAATCCCCACCACTCACTCTCTCTCTCTCTCTCTCTCTCTCTCATACACATTCAACCACTCACACATTTCACATTAACCCAAACACACATCTGCAAACATCATCATTCCTCCTAATTAACCCAAACACACATCTGCAAACATTATCATTCCTAAATCAATTCTTCTATTCTACACAATAATGGAAGCTATTCAATCCTTCAATCAGAGGAAAATTAATAGGGTCTGTTTATAAAGATGACGATTCTGATACTCTCTCTCTCTCTCTCTCTCTCTCTCTCTCTCTCTCTCTCTCTCTCTCCAGGGGTAAAGGAGGCTACATCATACCTCTCCAATTTTACCAGCTTTGAATAACTTAGCATGGAGATAACAAGAATAAAGAAAGAATAAAGAAAAATAGAGAGAAAATAAAGAAAAAAATAAGTCGCACGAATAAAGGAGTTAAGAACATCATCTTTACTGCCCGTTCCTTTCAGACGATTTTCCTTTACTGGGGAGAAAGCTAGTAAAGATGAAATTATTATACTTTTATTTACGTTACTATACTCTTTTCACTCTAACTTGGCCTTTTCGTCCTTTTGTAGCTTATATCACGCAGCTCAGTGGCAGAAAATGAAAATACTAAGGCTCTACATCCTTTACATGGCACTTCTTTGTGACAAGCATCGTATTCGAGTGTTATTCTGTTGCAATACCTCAGCACTGGAGAGAGAGAGAGAGAGAGAGAGAGAGAGAGAGAGAGAGAGAGAGAGAGAGAGAGAGAGAGAGAGAGCATACACAATGACACAGAGGCAAAGACGAGCAGAGAGAGAGAGAGAGAGAGAGAGAGAGACCATACACAATGACACAGAGGCAAAGACGAGCAAAAACAAAGACACAAAGGCAATGACACTGGCACAGAGAAAGAGACAGGGGTACAGAGAGAGGCAGAGAAAGGCGCAGGTCTCGTTCTCAGTGTTACAGAGGCAAACTTTGGCCATCTAACCACAAATTCAATTCCAACCTGCCGACACACACCAGAGGGGGTTGGGTTGATGCCAGGTGGAGGTGTGGAGAGAGAGAGAGGTGGGAAGACAGACAGAAATAAGTAGATAGACAAATTGATGAACTGACGATTGAGTGATTTATAGATAGATACATAAATAGGCAGAGATATAGACAGATAGGGTAGGCAGGTAGGTAAGTAGGTAGGTAGGTATAGGTAGCAATATATAAACAGACAGATAAAATTAAAAACAGGATAGATGTTACATTTCTCCACAAGGCAAGTTAATATTTCAGGCATGTCACTTCTGTCTTCGCAATAACCCTCTAATGGTCAATTCAAACAGACGATTTTTTTCTGCAGAGAGAGAGAGAGAGAGAGAGAGAGAGAGAGGCCCTTAGGTCACAAGAAACAAGAATATGGGGTCTCTTAAACTCCTTCTAGCAGTGAGTATAGAGCGTTTAAAAGTAATAATAATAATAAGAAGAAGAAACAAAAAATACACACAAACGAAAATGCTAACACCGGCAGAAGAAAACAGTAGAAATCTTAGCAAAATAAATCTTGTGGAGGAAAAAAACCGTGGCTCCTAAAACTGTGTTAGCAGTAAGTGTGCAGCGATGAGACTGCTTAAAGGGGATAGGGCGTAAAAGTGACTGCCTCTACACACACCATTCCACTCCTGTCGCCTGTGTGTGTGTGTGTGTGTGTGTGTGTGTGTGTGTAAATGACAACTATGGTGGTGGTACATAAAAAAAAACAACAACAACAACAACTAAGGAGAAAAGACTAACTTGTGCAACGCCATCCAGAGTTACATAAGGAAAATTGTCTTAAGCACTACAACGCAATTTCAGAGAGAGAATCCAGCTACACAAGAACTGTCACTACAACGCAGTTTTAGTGGAGAGAGAGAGAGAGAAATTGCATTCTGTGTGTGTGTGTGTGTGTGTGTGTGTGTGATATGGTGGGAACACACACATATAGAGGTGACTGTGGCACACACACACACACACACACACACACACACACACACACACACACACACACACACACACACACACACACATACAAACACACACACACACATACAAACACACACACACACACGAAATCTCCACTTTCTCTCTCTCTCTCTCTCTCTCTCTCTCAGGTCACGGAGGACAGCTTTGACTAGGAAGCCTCCCTCATCTTTTCAACTTTTTCATCTTTTTGTATATCTTTTTCTTTCTCGCCTGCCCAGTTTATCCTATCCTTGGCATATCAAAGGTCTGGAAAATCCTTGACAGAAAAACACTTTTAGATAATCCTTTTTGAATTATTATTATTATTGTTGTTGTTGTTATTACCACCACCACCACCACCGGTACTACTACTACTACTACGACTCCTACTACAACTACTACAATTATTATTATTATTATTATTATTTCTTGTCGATTTCCTTAACTCTGGCGAAACCATCTTTAGTGAAATCTTGGAAACCGTCTACATCAACCCGTTCAGTATGATTTCTCTTCCCGAATAAAATCGCATGAAACAGCAAGTTGTTGAACTGAAGGGGTTACACCAGCCATGTACGAAAGCAACCCCAGCATATATTAAGTACAGAGAGAGAGAGAGAGAGAGAGAGAGAGAGAGAGAGAGAGAGAAGCACTCCTCGCGCTTTAATTGTATTTTTATAATGGCTTTCTTAGAGATGCCATTAAGATCTTAGCCTCGCATAGAAATGGCATATTTCTCTCTCTCTCTCTCTCTCAAAATTTGACGAGCTGTGTGAAAGCTGGGTTGAAATGTCAGTAAACTTCAAATACTATCTTTTCATTTTTATCATCATCCCACTTTCCATGTGCGGTGGGTAGGATCTTGAAATCAGTACTGAAAACTAAGAAGGTGCAAGGCAAAGTCAGGTCGGGTTACATCACCTTAACCTTACATTAACGTTAAGTGACATAAGCTGAGGTTGCCATTCCTGCATTAAACACGAGGAGTAACCTAGCCTAGGGACCCTACGCTTCTGGAGGGGTAATAAAGAAGTGAATGATGGATGAATGGATGGCTTCTCACTGTATTCGACAAAGACGTGTTTCCAGTGTTTGACAATATCGTGTGACAGTAACCCCCCTCCCCCCCCAAAAAAAAAAAAAAAAGACTATGGGGTAAAGGTACATTAGGTTCAATTATATACGGTTAACTTTTTTTTTTTATGTAAGAAAGAAGGAACTAAAGACCAGGAGCCTGCACGACTGTTCCCTCAAAAAAAAAAAAAATAATAATAATAATCTCTATCTATCTATCTATATACCTAGGCTGCTTCCCCCAAGGAAAGGGAGGTAGCCGAGACAGGACGACACACTCTCCATTTACTCATCCATTTAAACACATTCATTCACATCTTAGCCCCAAAGGGGAGAACGGACAGATCCTCACCGCACCACACCGCACAAGGGTCAACTGCGCAATGCAATCAGTGACATCCACAGCAGGGCCCGACAGCAGAATAATAAAAATAAATAAATAAAAATAAGAGGCCCACTTGGAAGATCTAATGACCCTCTGCTTGAAACCTGAATTGTGAAGGGGAAGGCAGACATATATTTATTATTTATTTATATTTTGTCCTTTATAAAACCCCTATGATTGTAAAGCTTAACCAACATGCATCCCAAAATAAATACTGCAAGCATCTACGGTATACAAGGGCCAGACAAGCTTATTCTTACTTTATACTTCAAATATTACAGTAAAAAAAAAATCGGAGTATTGGTTTCCTCTTACAGATATCAATTTTAAGTATATGAGCTAATCCTATTTACATATACATGCACCTAAAATGCGGCAGCTGGCCAGAATATGAATCCAATAAAGGCCATTTTGGAGCTCGGTAAAGCCACAATATCGACCTTAGCAAAAGTCCGGGGGACGATAAAAACTTCTCTCTCTCTCTCTCTCTCTCTCTCTCTCTCTCTCTCTCATATTACATTCATTTTCTGCAGGGAAGTTTAGAATAGTGAATAATCTGTTTGTGTCTTGTTTCCTTTTTTTGTACAAGGGAAGAAAATCAAAGTTACAAGACAAGGAATATCACGAACTATTATATATATATATATATATATATATATATATATATATATATATATATATATATATATATATATATAAGATAGTGCTGAAAACTTGTGTACGAGTCGTGTTGTTCTTCCTGTAAACGATAATCTAACTTACGAAATAAACTTAACCGTAATCTTGTTCGTGGATCCGTGCCCAGACCACCAATATTCCCGGAAGCAAAAACAGAAATTCCATTCGAGCCCATTCCCGTACTCCGCTAATATCCCCGGCAATGGCAGGGCAACATGAAAATACTCAGCTGCATCCCCTCGTAAAAGACGCCCAAATGAGACCCGCCACAAGAAATGCCAGAATAATGCCAAAGGGGGTAGGGGGAACCGTGCTGGGGATTTGACATGGTATTGTTTATGTCATTCGTAAAAGGGGCCTCGTAGCACTTTATCCTTTATTAACCTTCCATATTATATCTATCCACAGTCAGTCGCCTCAATCCTGGAAGGGGTGACCACAAACGAATCGCCTCCATGTCATCCTGTCCCCCGCCATCACGCTGTCTTTTCTCCAACTTACGCTACCCATACCCATATACCTCTCCACCCCATCCATTCCTCTCATTCTCAATCTCCTTCTTTCCCAATACCCCTCTGCCTCACTCACATACATTCTACTAATTAATCTCTCATTCAGCTTTGCATATTACACCGTTATATTCCCATGTGCGATATATATAAATCAATTACTGACAGTTTAATTAAGCATCACACAAGAGGATAATCCCTAAGTAATAGGTGCAGGGATGCTCTTCAGTTACCAAGAATATCATCCAGGACTTACACCAATTGTACGGTTGCTAAAAGAGGTTATTTCTTTATCTACAGTCGTCACTCAATCAACCAGAAAGCATTGAGACAGTGCATACCTCTGCCAACACCAATAAAAATTTCTTACAGCTGTAACTCTTCTTTCCTGCCAGACGAATACTTTTGTTATTTCACATAATTCTACGGTTTAAGTCTACCCTTTTTCACAATCACAAAGAGTGCATACCTCTCCAATGATAATATATTTTTTAATAATGTATTGCTGTAACTCTTTCCTACCAGACGAATACTTTTATGGGTTCACATAGTCAGTTAATTCTACGGTCTTAGTCTGCCCCGTTACACAGTCTCAGTGGGCACATTCCTCGGTCAAAGCCAATGAAATTCATGATTAAATCCTGCATTCCGATCCAGACCCACCTTAAAACAAAATCAACGCTTCCTTGACCCAATGTCCATCTACCAAACATATTTCAGTAAACCCGATAACAACGTTTCGAGATATCTTGCACACAAACAAACATGCAAAACAATATGGGTGAAAACATACTCTCCGTCCAACTTCAATACAGGAAAAGGGGCTTTAAAAATGAGAATCACCGGACAGATGGCCAGACAATCAGAATGGTGTTTGTATGACTGTGCCTGAGTTTTGATTAATGTTTCGTCTCCTCATGACTGGGACAACTCTAGTATTCTGTTCCAGTTAACACCATACGATTTTAATCAGCTAATAATATGCCATAAGATCCTAAGAAACTAAATACTTTTTTTTTCTTTTTTGTGTTCGACACTGGGCATAGGCTTCACAGCCTGCTTTCAGGCCCAGTAGTCCTCCTACGTACCGTACACCTCTACATGTCACCACTTCGGCGCGCTAACACCCACCGTCCATACTGAATACATGCTAGGCTGTCTCATACAGGACTGGTGTATTGGTATTAGCGGGGGTATTTTTACGACATGTCGGCGGGTCTTCTGGTAGATCAGTAAAGTCTGATTTCTATGAAATTCAAATTCTTAAACGTTCCCTGCCACTGCGGGATTTGAACCTGGGTCCGTTAGGAATGCAGGCCACCTCTCTACCCATTGAGCCACCGCCTCCCCCATCATCAATGATCTTCTCATGATTTGGACAACTCTTGTATTCTATTCCACGTAACACCAGACGATTTTATTCAGCTACCAGTGAATTAAAGGGCCCTCAGAGTTAAAAGTATGTCTGTTAGACTTACTAGAAATGTTGTGGGGAATGGCACCAGGGAGGAAATAAAGTACCTGGACACGACCCACTTACCTCAGACTCGGAAATGAAGAAAAACTGCTCAGGCGTGATTGAGGTTTTGTAATTATCTTGAGGAGGGTGGAGAGATGTTGTGTTGGAGAAGTGGAGGAAGGGTGAAGGGCAGAGCGATGGACAGACGCTGTGTTGGAGGAATAATTGAGGAAGGGTGAAGGACAGAGAGATGGAGAAAGGTAAAAAGATGAAGGGACGCTGTGCTGGAGGAGTACTGAGGAAGAATGAAGACTGAGACTGAGAAGGGCAAAGTGATGGAGAAAGTCTGGAAGAAGGTTGAAGAAGGGCAAGGAGACGGAGCGACGTATTGCTTGTAGGAATACTGGAGGAAGGATGGAAAGGGGCCGAGAGAGGTGGCGCTGGAGGAATAATGGAGACAGGAGGAAGTATTACGGGCAGAGAGATGGAGTTACACAAGACAGTGGATCTGGAACGTCCCCTAAGATTCACTGAACAACACTGGACAAGAAGTAAACCCAAAGTCCTTCTACTAAATACCTGGAGGCATTTTAAGCAACGCGGAAGCCTTTTAAATGACCCAGAAGCATTTTAAATACCCTACAAGCTTTCTCAATAACAGGGGAAACTTTTCAGATACCCTACATGTCTTTCATATTCCCCTAAATGTTCCTATATTAATTCAGCATTTAACTGGAGCGTACGTAGCAGCCTAGAAATATGACTGTGTATGATCAACGTAATACCGATACTGAAGGGCATTTTTCAATAACCTAGAAGCTGGTTAAATCACCTAGAAGCCTTTTAAATAAATCAGGAGCCTTTTACTTAACCCAAACGCTCTTTTCATAAACGAAGACTTTTGAATACCGCAGCAGCCTTTTAAATAACCTAAAACACTGAAATAACCCCAGGGCCTTTCAATAACCTAGAGATCTTGTAAACAACTCCAGCGCCTTCCATATCTTTCCAGTATTAACGTAAAAGTACCAAGAAGAGCCTGGACTTTAGAAACAGACCATCACCTGAATAATTTAGAGGATCTTATAATAAAGAATTCTTTTTTGATAACCCTGGAAGCCTTTTAATACCCAGAGATCCTTTCATCTGACCAAAGACTCTCAGATCATCTAGACTCATATCATTTGGAGACTCTTAGATCACTCGCAGACTCCCAGATCACCCACAGACTCTCAGATCACTCGCAGACTCTCAGATCACTGGCGGACTCTCAGATCACTGGGGTACTCACCTAAAAGCGCCTGGAAGAGCCTGGACTTGAAGATTCTTATAACTCTTTCGATGGCGGCACGCAATTGCTTGTCTTGCGGCCGATTGAGTTTACTATGATAGTCCTCTAGAAGCTCCAGGGCCCGGTGAGCTTCTGTGGGGGAGAAAGAGAGAGCTTGGGGTTAGAGCTAGTGGAGAGAGAGAGAGAGAGAGAGAGAGAATCAAGAAACAAAGAGAGGGGATTAGAAGAACAGAAAACACCAAGGGAAAGGAGGAGTGTAGAGTGAGATAAGAAATAGAGTTTATTAAGAGTGAGAAAGGAGGGTTGGCCAGAACACATACAAAAAGCCAAATAATATTGTGTAATACGTAAAATAAATCGCTAAGAGAAAGAGGCTACAGTTTCCCAAACGCCACCTAAAATACGACCTTACAGTTTAACAGTGCCAAGTTGTGCCACTCTCCACGGAGCCCTAGGACTGTCCCCTCCAGTTATTCATTCCCAAGAGCCCCACACATCCGCTGGTGCCCCTGACCCTCATGCTGCCGGGCAGAGGTCAGATGGTACTGGAGTGGACTGCCGACAGGAGGGACGAGAGCTCTAGTCCTTAACTGGGACTGGGAACAATCTGGGAATTTTTTTTTCGTTAAGTGTTTATTGAGCCTGCTGACATGTTATAACTCCCTACTTATAACAGCATTCTTGAACGAAATCGCCCTAGTACCGGCATATAGTATTAATGGTATGATACATGTGTCGAACTACCGGCACCGAAGAGGTGACATGTGAAGGTGTGGGTTAACGTGTAAAAGGATACGTTGCTCAGTGTTATCAGGCAAAATAAATACATACCACATTCTGCCGAGCATCTCAGCTACCAAACGTATTAAACGTAACACAGGATGCAGGCTGAATACATGATAAGGTCGTCAGCCATATTTAGCCTGTTCGTCTTTGGAGGATATTTTCGTCCTCCTGCTGCTTATTTCCCGAAGCTTTATGGCAGGAAGACAACAGCGCGGCTCTACATCCTACCAAAAATAACTTCTTCACGACTGGCACCAAAAAGTATATATCTCTTGTTACTATACGGCAATTAAGATGGAATGGAGAGTTTTGGCCGAGACAGGGTAAAGAGAGTATAGTAGCTTACCGTACCCAACACACACAGTTTATGACAGAGGTGGGTCATACCTTGTGATGTGGAGTGGTGTCATTTCCCCTTCCCGTACCAAACCCAGTCTGCTTCCTGCACTAATAGTCTGCCTGGCTCGGTCTAGCGGTAATGCCCTCAATAACACACACTCGCCTCTCCCCTGTGTCTGCTCCCTCTTTCCCCCCTCCTCTGTGCCCCCTCCCTTCATCTTCCTCTACGCCCCCTCACTCCCTCTTTCCTTTGCGTCCTCTTACCCTCTCCTCGCTCTGTCCCACCCCCCACCCTCTCTGTCACATCTCCCCCTCCTCTTCTCACTCCATCTCGCCCGCCTCACCGATTTCACTATCTCGCCCCCACGCCCTTCACCCATTTTTCTCATACTTCTTCCTCTCACTCTATCTCTCGCTCACCTTCCCTTGCTCCTTTACCCTATCTCGCCCATTCGTTGCTCGCCCCATCTTACCCTTTTCCCCTTCCCTCGCCCAAACTCGCTCCCCCTTCTTCCCCTTTTCCCCCCTTGCCCGTCCTATCTGCCTTCCCTTCCCCCATCTAAAGTGAAGGCCGAGTGTTTACTGTTCCTCTCGACCCGCGTGGAGACGATGTTCATAGTTTGCCAGTTGTGCGTCTGTTTGCTGCGGGAATTACAGTGTTTGTTTGCGTTATCGCCTCATGGTTTGCGGAGTGTGAGTTTGTTTGCAGGGGGAGGATTGCAGTGTTTGTCTGTTTGTGATATTGCCAATGGATGCTCATGGTTTGCGGAGTGAGTTTGTTTGCACGGGGGGATTACAGTGTTTGTGATATCGCCAATGGATGCTCATGGTTTGCGAATGTGCGTTTGTTTGCTGGACTAATTAGAATACGCCCCTTTGTAGTGGAGAATCAGTGTGTGTTTGTAGTAGTAACTGATGCTCATGGTCTGCCGGTAGTCAGTGTTTGCAGAGGACGACAAACAAGCAGCGCGAATCAGAGCCGGATTATGCGTTGACTTGCAGAAAGCTGTAAACAATCGAGTGAATGTGTGTGTGTGTGTGTGTGTGTGTGTGTGTGTGTGTGTGTGTGTGTGTGTGTGTGTGTGTGTGTGTGTGTGTGTGTGTGTGTGTGTGTGAGAGAGAGAGAGAGAGAGAGAGAGAGAGGTGAGGAGACACGGGAACTGCTGTGTGTGTGTGTGTGTGTGTGTGTGTGTGTGTGTGTGAGAGAGAGAGAGAGAGATTGTGAGGTGAGGAGACACGGGAACTGCTCTGTGTGTGTGTGTGTGTGTGTGTGTGTGTGTGTGTGTGTGTGTGTGTGTGTGTGTGTGTGTGTGTGTGTGTGTGTGTGTGAGATATCGTGGGCCGGGGAAGACACATGAACTACAAGCTATGAATACAGGAGGAGGCCCAAAGGCTAACACGTAACACACTCTAGGTATCGGTACGCAGTCAGCATCAACAAGTACCTCTCTCCCACATACGACAAGGAATTAGAAAGCTAGGAGTGCCAAAAAAATTCTTCCACTCTTAAATCTTAAACTCGGGGTAAATTCTAACTTCAAAATCCCTCGTATTGTGGGGAGAAACAAACCGGAACATCATTTTAGTAACTGGGGAAATGGGACATGGATTTAAAGAGAGAGAGAGAGAGAGATTGTTTTAATTCCTTGTTAGGTTATGGGGCGGTATTTCCATTCCCCGTCCTTGTTCATCAGGCAGTATATATAATTAGGGACCTTCATAAAACATCGATGGTTAAGGATTGTGTTTTTAGAGGGGAACCAGAAAAATAAAATCTGTGGCAGACTTTACGACCTCTATGCAGTCGTTAGGCATCAAAACCAGGCCTTCTGTTTTCCTGATCATCTTTACTCTCACCGTCATCCCTAAAATTGCCGTCTCTTCTGTGATTCGTCCCAGAGATTAACACAAAAATTGGATACTAGTCATGAATAAGTGTTAAGAGAAAGGATTTAGAGCCGTAATTTACTGTCATTAGTCAAGGGGAAAATAATATCCAGGAAAACTACAAAACTTTACGACAAATTAATATAAACAAACTATAGTCGTTAACATGAGTATCTATTTTTAATTCTCCTGATGCTGATCGTAATATAGGCAAAATTAGCACACTCAGAAAAACAGATTGCTTTAATATGTATATACAGTTGAAAAGCATAAATCTATCACTACGGTACTTCTTGTGTTAGCCGGTCAGACTGTTAAATAAAGCTCGTTCCCTTTAGTCCAAGTTCACCTATAAATACAGTGATGAAACTTAGATGGTGGTACAAAGTAAAAAGTTCTTAAAATACAAGGATCTCTCTCTCTCTCTCTCTCTCTCTCTCTCTCTCTCTCTCTCTCTCTCTCTCTCTCAGTTTACGATAATATTAACGGCAAATCGCCTCGTAAGGTCTGTGTGGTCTGTGTGTCTGGCTAACTCGTGCCCACTCTCAATATACGGTAGGTAAGCAAATTCGCTCTACCTCAGTATACAAAAGCACACATTCCAGTCTCTCTCTCTCTCTCTTTCTCTCTCTCTCTGCAAGCAAATACGACGCTAATCTCTTCTAAGTGCAAAGAAGCCCGTTCTCTCTCTCTCTCTCTCTCTCTCTCTCTCTCTCTCTCTCTCTCTCTCTCTACGGTAATTTACTAGAGCAGGATAGACGATGACGGCAAAACATTTTCATCTTTAAGTTAGTACGCAATGTTCAGGAGATATATATACATTCTCTCTCTCTCTCTCTCTCTCTCTCTCTCACTCACTCTCACTCTCACTCTCTCTCTCTCTCTCTCTCTCACTCACTCTCACTCTCTCTCTCTCTCTCTCAGGGCTGCCAACGGCACCCCCGTTCTCGGTAATGCTGGCACCCCTGGAGATCAGCTGATTCATGTAAACAAAGAGACTGACGAAAGCATAATTTGGGAGGAAGACTGGGATGAAAGTTCCATTTATCTTATTACGCAACGCAGGAGAGAGAGAGAGAGAGAGAGAGAGAGAGAGAGAGAGAGAGAGAGAGAGAGAGGGTAAGTTTCAATTATTACGCATCACATGCAGACGAGAAAGAGGCAGGAGAGGGAGGGGAGTGTTTTATCAAGGCTATTACGCAACGCAAGCTGAGAGAGAGAGAGAGAGATGGTGGAGAGTTTCATCTACGCATGCTGATGAGGTAAATTCCATTTATCTTATTGCGCAACACAGGCTGACGAGAGAGAGAGAGAGAGAGAGAGAGAGAGAGAGAGAGAGAGAGAGAGAGAGTTATGGAAGAAACGAATAATATTTAAAAAAGAAAAAAAGAAAAAACGAGAAGGAGGTGAAGCGAAACATGGACTGTTTTTTTCCTCGATATTACAGATACAACACAACCCAAACGGACCCATGTGTGTGTGTGTGTGTGTGTGTGTGTGTGTGTGTGTGTGTGTGTGTGTGTGTGTGTGTGTGTGTGTGTGTGTGTGTGTGTGTAATTCACCGGGTCGGTCAGGATCACTTGATGGTCGTGATCGTCAGCTTTTACCCTCCCGGAAGGGAGCTGAGAGCTCATATAGTCCAATCTAAGGGCAAGGCTGTGACCTTCACACACGCACACACCCGTCCCCTTGCTCAAGGGGGACAGTAACCACCCACTTCGTCAGTGAAACTTTTCGCAACCTGAGCGAGGCACGAACTCCCGTCCACCAGTTGGCAAGCGAGAGCGTTACCACTGCACCAGCGAGCGGTGTGTGTGTGTGTGTGTGTGTGTGTGTGTGTGTGTGTGTGTGTGTGTGTGTGTGTGTGTGTGTGTGTGTGTGTGTGTGTGTGTGCGTTTCTTTGAAGTTTTAATTATTTTTCCGTGTTAATCTCCACGCAACACACACATCCCCTCAGATCATCATCATCATTGTCATCATCATCATCATCATCATTCTACTTACACAGCTATGATGGGGGTAGGTAACATCAATAAAAGGGGAAATCATAAGCAGGAGAAACTAACATCAGTGAGAGAGAGAGAGAGAGAGAGAGAGAGATTCTCGCTAAATTTAACGCCGTCTGCTCGGTCTCCCGTCAGTTAAATAAAATCGTCTTAAAATAAAAAATCGTCTGGAAATAGAAGCCGCATGAAAACAGAATACAATCGTCTAAATATACTGTAGAATAAAATTGTCTGGAAACTGAGTAAAATCGTCTGGATAGAAAAAATCGTCTGGAAATAGGGTACAACCATCTAAAAATAGAATACAATCGACTGAAAATAGAATAAGATCGTCTGGAAATTTTAAAAACCTGGAAATACAACCGTCTGAAAATAGAAAAAATCGCCTGGAAATGGGAAAAATAGTCTGGAAATAGAAAAATCGTCTGGAAATAGAATAAAATCCTCTTCAAATGGAAAAAATTGTCTGAAACACAAAATCGTCTGGAATAGAATTCAATGGAAAAAACAGGTTCTCGGGCTAAAGGGGTTAATATGGATTTATGAGACAGTGAAAGAGGTCAAGAAAAAAAAATGTCCGAAAAAAAAAGGGTCATTTGGATATCTTGGCTTCAAAGGAGAGAGAGAGAGAGAGAGAGAGAGAGAGAGAGAGAGAGAGAGAGAGAGGCAACATAAGCTGAAACCAATACCTATTTTCTTTTCTTCTTCCCAGACAGACAAATGAGAGAGAGAGAGAGAGAGAGAGAGAGAGGAAAACAAAAGAAGCCCAACCAATACCTCGACTTTTTTCTTCCTTCCCCATTTTTCTTCGGCTTTTTTCTAATTTATTCGTCCCACAACACAAGGATTTTCTGGCCTCAGCTCACTCTATTGTCCACACGTTTCAAGATTCTTCGTTCTGGGACAAAATTTTCAGGGACAGGACTCTCTCTCTCTCTCTCTCTCTCTCTCTCTCTCTCTCTCTCTCTCCAGGCGGGAAGCACAGATAGAAAGTATGAAGGGAAAAGTTAGTAAGGCTGACCGCTCTGGCTTTTTATTTCTTTCTTTTTCCTATTTTTTCCTCCTTGTGTCCTGGTGCGCTGACGGCT